>NC_056713.1:3244889-3337730 GCF_018831695.1 Puntigrus tetrazona
TGTTGTCCCTTCAAATTAACAAGAGAATAAGGTATCTGATCAGGTTCAGGCATTAGTTCTAGCTTCTGGCCACCTTAGGCTAGCAGAAGCCATCAACCCCTGCAGCCCACTCATATGAGCTTCTGTTTGGCTTTGTAATTTTACCAAGATTTCTTCTTGTTGATTGGCAGGTTTTCTGCCTCATTAGTAGGTTTTTCATTTAAATCTAAAAAGGAAGCGCACACTTTAATAATTAATGTAACATAGTTTTTTGCATTACTGTGCTTCAAAACAAGAAATTACTTTTCTATTAAAATAAAAGTAGGTTTAATGCAATATATCAATATCAAGATGAGATATGCATCCGTTATCCATTTTAATGGCTAAGCATTGAGCACAATCATTCATTACATCATTTGCGATGTAATGATTATATATGAAGTTGACAGGTTTCATTTTTGCCCCATGCCAGGTTATAAGGAATGGGTGTAAAAGTGTAGGGACCGGCTTGAGTGCTGTCTGTTAATGCCATGAGCTTGGCTAATTTGTTCCATGGTTTGCTTCTGTGCTGGTAGTTAGCAGGGGTGAGAGTACATTGTCCTTCATTCTAATCACTGTGAAATGACCCAGCGGACACATCCATTCTGAATATGTATGAGGAGTAAGATCACTAAATAGGAAATGTTGTTGAGAATTAAGAGGTCTATAGTAATAGAGAACTTTTTTCTTCTTACATTGTAAATCATTCTAAACTTAAATGTTTAGTAATTAGTCTCAAAGTCTTTGTATGTTTGTTTATTTAGAAGTATGTTTACTAATATAAAATGGTGTATGCCTGCGTACATTAACAGCTGGTCTATTTATACATTTGTCTATTATACACACCTTACTGGCATGTGCTGGCAGCCTATTTGAAAGCGACGTCATCTGCTGGGTTATTTTGACATCAGAAAAGTTGATGATTTCCATATGTTATGGCGTCAACGTGATTTTGTTGCATTATGTTGTTTTTGTTTCAGAATTTAGTTGTTCATGTAAACACATTTATTAGATGTACCTTATTATATTTATTATCTGACCTAGTTTTCTAAGTATGCACATTTATGTGAGTGTATTTTTCCTCTCTAATGCTGTTCTTACTGCATTTTCTTGACAAACTTGACACAGTGTTTGTTTGCATGTGCGTAAAAAGTAGGTATTATTCATGCAGGGCTGATATTTTTAATCTCTATAATTTTCTCTGATAAAACGCTTCTGGAATCTGCTCACAATAGATTGAAGACTCCAGGCTCTGGCGTTTATGGAAAGGTGTGATTCTCAGCCTGTTTCAGTAATGACACTGTGGAGACAGCACTTATAACACTCCATGTAACACTGAACTCCTTCTATGGTTTTGAATATCATCAAGGTCAGAGTGGTCACATTAAATATTCATGAAGGGCTTTACTACTCTCTACTGCTGTTTTTTGCAGATCTCTCTCTCTCACACTATCCTCAAGCCGCCAGATCTCGACCCCTCTCTCCTTTCACTTTCCTTCGCTTCTTTCACACTGCCAGCATTATCTTTCCTTTGCATTCCTTTATAGCTTTTAGTCCCAGCTGGTGAGTGACTCTGGTGTCTCCTGCTCAGCAAATAATCCAAATCAGCACACATACACCACAATGATGCACGTGTTTGGCCCCAGCCCTTGCACCTTACACCAGTGTCTCCTTTTTGAGTGAAGAAGAGTGTAACTTGATAAAGTGGGCAAAGTGATAACAGAGAGTGATTGCAGGATGCTGGATTAGTAAAATGAGAGTGAGACAGTTTGGAGTGGAGCGAGCTTAGAGAGAGGGGGAATGGAGGTGCTGTATCAGCCAGGGCTGAGCCAGACGCAGCAGTCGCACACAGCGCAGGCTGAGCCGAGGGATCTATTGTTCCTCTGGCTTTTATTTTTTCCTCCTCCACTTCAGACTCATTCTTCCACTGACCCAGGAATGCGAGAAGAAGAGCTAAAAGGAGTGGAAAATAGAGGAAAGCAGGGAGAAAGACAGAGTAAGTGGGGATGGCCTTTCCTGGGAGGAACCGGGAGCGCATGGCAGAGTGAGAGGGACAATAGCAGCACACTTTCCCTGCAGCCGCATCTTCTCTGCATACATCTCCCGCTGTGTGTGACGCGGGTCTGCTTGGCCAGCACTGAGCCGCGTGACGACATCTGGCTGCCAGCCAAGGGGGCTGGCTGGGCAGGGCAGCAGGAGGCACCAGCAGGGTCTCTGCCACCCTCTTCAGAGTAGCTCTGCTCTTTTTGGGCTTAGATGTCCAGACTCAACAGTCGCCAGCACAAAACCCACCTACATCTGGCAAACAGGTATTGCTTTATCTAATCACAAGTCTGTATCACAGAGGAACTTAATGCGGCTTGGTTTTGAGTGTGTTCTGTTATGCTCAGAGACAGGCATGTGATTCGAAATTGATGTTGACTCAAAATTAGATTGTCCCAGTGGAAGTACATTTATTGGAGGTTGTTTAATAGGCAGTGGTAGTTATATTGTTTTTGTGCATCTGGCAGAAAGACATTTTGAAATAAAATGCACTTATAAAAAGGTTGCTGAAGATTGCTTGATATTTTCTAGAATACGTGATGGTCTTCTGATTTGCTGGTAATCCTCACCACACTTTATGAAAATGTGGGTAGTCTCATACACATCCTGCAAGATAAAAGAGGTATGGTGGATTTCAAACAAGCTGAACTTGATTAGCGGATTGCAATAATAATTTCAAGTGCACGGCCACGGACAGCCCAAAACAGCATGGTCAAATGATGAAATATGATGCCTTAAATTTTTCCACAAGGTTTGCAGAGAATATTGAAATGTACCATTTTTTAAGTACCCGCAGAGTCATGCTCTGCAAAAAGATGTGTTGGTGAATGTAGAGCAGGTGTCTTTTTCAGCGCTGTGCTTGGATGCCACCAGGATGTAGATTTGTCACGACATCAACAGCAGTGGAAGTTGGGGGTTGAAGAGTATTGACAAAGTGAGTCTGTTTGATATAAGGATGATTGGTGGATAGGGACTGAATAATGAAATGATCTCTCTGGTCTGGGTACAGTGATCACGGTCATTTGACCAGGTCCTGTATGGAATGAATGGTGAATCTGGATCAATGAAGAGGGTGCAATGGGCCACTGGGTGTCCCGCTGAGTTGATCAATGCACAGCTTCACGGCTGGGATAGAATTGTGATCCCCACCATCACTTATAATTCTGTCCATCGCATCTGTCTCAGAAGGAGCCTGATCAATGTAAACTAGAGATCTAGGCCTTCAACTAGATCCATAGATCCAAGAAATGGTAGATTATTTAAAACACACTATATATAATATTCAGCTTTTTTATATGAGTCAAATAATACTTCACCAAATTATGTGAGGGTTTAATGAGAGGATGATATTTTATGTCTTCTTCTGGCAAGTGACTGCTACTTTATCCCATATCTCTTCACATCAGATCTACTTGTTTAGTGTAGTGTTTTGGGTGGTACTCTGGAATTATCATGTTATGTGGTGCAGTATCCTGCCCCTCTACTACTGCGACTGAGTGCAGGAGATTAACCATGGGGTGAGACAAAGCAGATTGGCTGAAGCAAGCTAACTCATACAGCAGAGTCTTGCTTCATGATTCCCATAAATACACACATAGTAAAGTCCTAAAAACTCAACTCTTTAGTGTTTGCAAAGTGCTTGACCTCAGAATCCTGGCAAGTCCTACATAACTCTACAAGTTTAGGAAAGCACCCATCTCCTCCCCTGTTGTTTTTTCTTTGCTTCCAGTTTTCCTGGCTTATCTACTCCAGTATTTTCGTGTTTTGATATGTAGGTACACAAGGAGTAGTTTAGAAGAGACTTGCATAACAGTGTTAGTTCATTCACAGACCTCACATGGGTAAATCCTGATGAGAGCACAATAAATTTTGTGCTATGACAATGGCCCTGGTAGTGGTGTGAATAAATGAGCTGATGTTCACCAGTCACAGAGAGCTATTGTAGAAAACATATTCTGTAGTCTCTTGAATGGTCCTAGAAAGAGAAGGGTAGGCACTTTGTCACTTCATTATTATACAAAAGATGATTTCATATTTAACTGAGATTTTTAATGTTTTGAGATATGTACCTGACAACACTGCAACTTTCTTTACTCAAAACATACCTCTAAGTTTTATTGAAACTAGCTACAAAGTGATACATCAACAAACAACGTGCACCATGTTTACATATCAGTAACGGCTGTCGCTAGAAGGCTGCTCATTTCACATTTAAACAGTTGCATTTTATAGCAAACAGCAGCATGAGACTTTAATTTTAGATTCTAAGAGTGGTGGAAACCTGCAAGCTGTCAATCATCTATAATTTAGTTTCTAGTCCTGAAGGATTTGACAGTGCAGTTTGTTTGCTAATGTCTGCTTTCAGGGCTGGTGATATTGTATTTGCACTCTAGGAAGCAATTGGTCCAGTTTATTGCCTTGTATCTTCCAATTTTACACTGTAACCGTCTCTTTAATACTACTGCTGTGAAGTCCATACTGGGATCACGCATCATTTTGCTGAGTTTATTAAAAACAGTCTTGAGTTTGATGCTGCTTTGCCTAAAGGCAGGTGATTTAACTGCATTGCTTTCTCTTCCAGGGTTTACCTTCATGACTGTCACTCTCCAGGGGCCCCATGTGGGCCACTCTGCCCTACAGCTGCCTGAAATAACACATACACGCTGATCTTAATGACAGGGTTGAACTTCTCTCCCCTGGCTTTCGCATTAGCTCATAGTGGTGATACATGTGTGGGGAGGGGAAGCTACTGAGTCCGCTAGACCCTTCCCCATTCACCCCACCCATCCAGTCCACAGATGAGACGCCTTTATTTCTCAGAATGTGAATCTGGCCTCACTGCCCCATCTACTAATGTCCACCCTTCTGTTTTCTTCTTTCAGCACCTTTCACCTTCTCTCTTCTTCAGCACTTTTCAGGTCAACCCTTTGACCCTGTTGAGGTTGTAAGGGCTTTGAAGGCACAGTGCAGGAGAACATTCTGGATCTATCGGCAGGATGTTGGCGTAGTCAAGTGGTTGGTTCAAACATTTTTAAGAATTCAGTGAGAATTTAATACTGAACAAAGCACTGAGGACTATGCACAGATTCTCTTAGGCTCTGATCTGGGGAGAATGCATCCATGTAGCACTTAATGTGTTTTGATATGGCATAGTGGAGAAAATAGAGGATGGTTATATGGAAGTGCAAACATTCCCTAGGCGACATGAAGCTGTAATTATGCCCAGCCATCAGCATGAATTTTGTGCCAGTTAGGCCTGTAACCATTATGAGGAGGGATGAAATGAATTCACTGATCCATCAAGTGCCAAATTGCTGCTGCTTGTCTGCATTTTACTTGAGGTATATCCAGCTGCTCAAAATAAATCTGCCCACATGGAAAAACGGCCATCCAGAATGGTCTGGCTCAACACAACAGCCTTGTCATGGCTGTTTAGTCAGTTCGGCGGTTTTTATTACTTTCTAACGCTTCTCCTCTTAATTGTCCGTATCAATGATCTCAGCTCTAGTTTCAGACTATAACACCCTCCTGCCATTTGCTTTAGCTTAGCATCTGTGCAGCTCCCTCTTTGCTCTTTTTCTTCTTCTCTTTCTGTCCTGAGAGCGAGGGGAGAACTTCACGAGGTGCTCGCCAAAAAGATGAGACAAAAGACAGACTGACAGCGCACGTCCCACTTGCTCCTTCTCTCTTTCTTTGTCTACGCACGCTTGCACTCACAGCACCTCATTAGCTCTAAGAATGGACGCCGCTTCGTTTGTGCGGGGATGGCGCTTGTAATCACCTGCGTGGCGCGAAACCCTTCATATCTAGTTAGTTTGACAGAAGGTTAGGCAGCCGTTTTTTTTCCACTGACAAATTTGTATTCCTCAAGATACTTGCATTTATTTAGATAGTGAGTAGCACTGTCAACTGATAATGATTTCTAAATTAATTTGAGAACCGCCTTGATTTCCAGACTTGATGACAGTACGAAACACATTAGCAGAACAGCACAATGTGTCTCTGATGCTTTTCCTCACCACTTACTACAGCTCACGCTCCAATAGGCCGCTTAGCTTTCCCTGAACGCAGCGATTGCAGTCATTATGTTAAACCGCTGAATCAACACCTGAGTCATACACTTTGGTCCAATGCCACCTATAAAAGGCGTACTGAATAATTCTACGAAATAGACGATTTGTGTCTTTATTCTTCCCACCCTATACATATGCTTAAATGCGCTTCCTATTGAGGAAAGAAGGCAGTGTGGTATGTCACTACAACTTTCCATCCTCTGGTGTTACTGCATGTCTTAGAAACACTTCTGAGTGCAAGCTTTCTAATTCCTAAGGAGTTGGAGCGCTGAGCAGTGCCATACTATTGCATAGTTGACCTTCTGATGGAGATATAAATAGCAGACAAAGGAGCCATGCTGGGAGCTCTGCCTTCCCTAGATCTGTGCTACAGACACAATAGGAGAGAACCTGGTAGTGGAGAAGATGGCGAATAAATGAACAAAAGACTGTTTGTCATCTTGAAGGATTCTTTGGTGGTGTGCTAAACTTCACAGCGCCGCTTGATAAACACATCTATGCAGATGGATCGCCACTGTCTCAAGCACACAATGAAACACCTACAGCTTTGGGCATGAAGCGCACAAGGCACTGTAGCAGAAACAAATAATATCTCTGATAGGTAACCTCCTGGCGATTAGGACTGATTTTAATTATAGTGGCAGACCAAAATATCATAACCGGATGAACGTTGACACACTCATTTCCAAACGCGTGATTGTATAATATATTGTGTTCACAATCAGTTATAGAACGGCAGTTTTGTTTCTTTTGGACTGTGATTCACATTTGTAATGAAGATCATCCCACTTGGTTCACTGTTGCGTCTGATGCGCAGTTGGAGCAGGTTGGAAGTGAGTTTAGTAAGTGGACTCTTCCGTCTGTTCAATCAGCTAAGCGTAATCTGGATGTGACCCTTAGAATCCAAGAAGTCGCTAAGATCGACGGTTGGTTGCAGGAAGTTTGAGAATCAAAAGTATCGCTTTCAGGTAACCAAAAAGGAAAATTTTGAAAGTTACAGAGCTCCTTGCCTGTGGAGTATATAAAGTGTGAATGTCAGTTGGGCAAAATTTGATTCACATGAAAACAATGAAATTTGTGTAGGCTGTATAATTACATTTATTTCTGCCTCTTTAAAACACAATTGGAAAGTATGTTTTTTCTTTAACCTCAATCAAGTTCATAATTTAAAAAGAAGAAAATGTAAAATCACATGCAAAAACATATTACAGAAGTAGGCATGATGATGTAGAAAGAAGAAGATCTCTCACTATGGTAACTAGTCAAAATTCATACTTATTCTGCCACCCACTCAACAACTTTTTTCCCTTTTCACTTCTCATTCTTATTTTCTACCTCCTTTATGCTTAACATGCACATGTGTTATTTATAGTGTGGGATTAGTGAGACATTTCTTTTTATATTTATATATATATATATATATATATATATATATATATATATATGGTATATATATAAAGCAAATTTAGCTCTAATTTAGTTTAATTGTTTGCAAAAGTGATTTTTTTCTTCAGTTTTGTTTTAATTTTTTGTTATGCTGTCGAGTTGTAGTGGTTATTATCAGTATGAATGTTTTATTATTTTATTTTATTTTCATAAAAAAAAATCAATGCATGTCTTAATAGAAGGTCAGTTGAAATGTACTTAGTGCTACAGGTGGATCTCTGCAAAATTTCAAAATCTAAAAATAAATAAATAAATAAATAATAATAAAATGTGAAAAATCATATCACTTATTTTTTTATTTTTTGATGTTTAGGCCAACCTAGTAGGATATTCTTCTGCTTGTTCTTCTTTGGGAGCTTAAAATAGATTATTTTCTGGGAAATAAAAGGAGAAGACAAACATTGCTGAAAAGGGGAGGGAACATTTTATCCATGTCGTTTTTCATGGCCAGGTCTGCAGGCTACTGTAAGTGAGTTAACAGGGACCTCAATTCATCATAGTTGCACAGGAGCACTGCAGTCATACTCTGATGGATCTGCCCCTGTACTCGTTTTCCCAATAATGCACCTATGTAACAGTATGCCTACTTTGTTTGCCTTTGGTTGTTAGGCACCCAGTATGAAATGTCCTATATGAACTTTCTGATTAGAAATTTATGTAAATGGTTACATGAGCCCATCAGCTTGAAAACAAAATACTTAAGTACAACTTGAGGATCTTGAGAGCTGGGCGTTTGTGAATACTTCACCATGAATGATATTGCTTTCAGTCAATTTATTTCATGTAAACTCCTCCATATAATGCAGTCAGATATGGAGGGTTATGAGAAATGAAATGTGCCTTGACAAGTAAATATGGTAGAAAATTGTGGTACTATATGTTATTGTTTCCGTGCTGTCTAGCACACTCACAGTGCAATCTAAATCTCAACTCCTTATCTTTACATATGTCATGCCAACCCCAAGCTCCACACACACACTTATTATGTTGTTTATAATATATATCAAATATAAAATTAATTATTTAAAGAAATACATAAAGATATATTTAAAGTAATATGAGATAAAGAAAAAATTGTCAGGTGACAGAACTGTAATGTGCAGTTGTGTACTTGTTCATAACAGCTCACATACATGTCATGATTATCAGTTGTATCAAAACAACATTACACCAAGGATTGGCATGGTAGCCTTTTGAACTGCGCCACTGAAATACTAATAAATATAATACAATATGCCTCTAATAACACTTGAAACACATACACATATATAAATGTATCATTTATGAAACACATGGATTTCACAATATTCTCTAACGGCAGCGCAACAGATGTAGTTTAAAGGGCTGAGGAATGTCCAATGCCTCATCCAGCTGTATGAAACAGAGCAGCCCTTGATGATTCACTGTTATTCCTGTTACAATGTGTTTACTATGTTTGTTCCATGTGGAATAGTTGTACATCGGATCATTTTATAGTGTTTCTAAAAGCATCTACCAGCAAAAGCTATTTTTAATATCTGGCTATTGAAGGTTTTAGTTTTGGTTTACCACTGTTTTGTCAGGCACAAAGAAATTTTCTCCAGTTTGGTAAGCACTCACCACTCAGGGGCATGACATCAGTTGAATGTACAGGCTTGCACGCAGAAGAAAGTGTGCCTCTACATTCCTAATATATTAGTCACAACAACCTCCATATTGCAGTTATACTCTTTTGTCATATTTGCTATATAACTAAATAAAAGATATGTATTTTAAACATTTCAGAGATTACTGAATTACAGATATTTGATGATGTATTTCTTCCATTGGAACTATATAAAATAGCTATTATAATACATTTAATATGCAATTTAACACTTTTTTCTAATACTTTACTATAAAGAAGAGAATAATTAAGAACGATTATTGTCTAGTGCACAACTGAAAGAAGACTTTATAATGTGGTAGTCAGTTCCTATATGGCAAAGTGCCATGGACCCTTCCCACTGTCCTGTTCATCGCCTACTTTTCACTGTCCTCTGCAGACATCTGCCTTTCCACTTCATCACCTCAGTCCCCAGGTCACTCTGGCCCATATTGGCTGCTTTGCTGCAGACATGGTCCAGAAAGTTTCAGAAACTAATAACCACGCTTTTGCGGTCAGTTGTCAAAGATGCGATGGAATGGCCAATTAGAACGAATGCCATATCATCAACACTGTCTAATAAGAAAGTAGCGAGCGGCGCGCGTATACGAACTTTGAGGTTGAGGCATCTCTACCAAGAAATGCTTAAGCAATATCCGTCCATTCCTGGAAATTCGCATACATTTTTACAGCCTAGTTTTGATTGTTCATGGTGAGGACTGTTAACAAAGCCGCATATGACTTGTAGTTCATTATCTGGTTGAATGTCCAGGCAACACGCATATATAGCGTGTTGGTTTGGCATTATTTCTCCATGCTCTTGAATAAAAAAGCACCACGTTGGTCGCAGTTGCTGGAGATTTTCACTATGCACACTAAAAATGTCAGACATTTGACGTTATAGAATTGGCATTTGCAGAGTGAATTTTGTTATCGCTTCCTTTTTCCCAGTGTATAATCAGTCGCGGTACGCAGCAATATTGGCTTTTATTCCATTCAGATCTTGATTGCTCAATCCGTGTTGTTGAGTTCCGCTCCCTCTACTTCTAAGAGCAGGCACTTGATGAGCCTCCAGATCTGATCTTCTACTCAGGAGGTGTTTGGGTGATAGATGTCACACTACATAGCGCCCTTCGCCAGCGTGAAATTACCATTGAAGGATGCGATAAGGCATGGAATATGAATGTTACCTGAGGTGATTCATGCGGCGATGGCTAGGTAATAAATACATGCAATTTATGCGCTGTCAATGTCATTTTTATTTGTTTGTTTGCCCCAAATGACTGAACATTAACGCAGATTCTATCTGGGAATGATGAATGAACATCGTTTAATACCTTTGTTTTGTTTGATTTGGGTCTGGTTTATTTATTTTATTTTTATTTTATTTAAATTACCGTGTAAAGGATAGGGACCAACTGTCATTATTACCTAGTATTTATTAGTAATTTATAATCACACATCTGCTAAACCTATCTAAAAATCCAAAACTTACAACTACTTTAAATAAAGGGGTCATAAGGATGTTGCTAAATACATTATTATATGTATTTGGTGTAATGCAATGTATATGCAGTTCAAAAAACACATAATGCTCATTATTCTAAAAATCTAGGTGTGCTTTGGATTGGCCAGATATCCAGTGCATTGTGATTGGCTGAGTGGCCCCAAGCATGTGACAGAAATGTTATGCCCTCTTAATATAATATGATGTTATATCCAACAAGAATACAATAAAAATAAAAACAGTTATAAATGAGGTAATTGATGGCATCCAGGGGTTATAAATTACTGATTATAATGTCTTAAAATGTATTTTTACACATCATGTTGTATTGTTTCATAAACATAACACTAAAGCCATGAGTCATCAGAAGCACTATACTGTCCTTGCAGAGTTGGAATTGCCTCACTTTATAGTCCCTGCACAGCCAGCATGAGTCCTCCATAAATGTGTTGAACAACCTCAATATTTGAGTAGAATAAATTGAAACATGTTGTAAATATAACTTTCAACTACTGATTTCTAGTTGTATACTCTTTTGTAGTTATTATAGTTCTTAACTTTCTACAACACACACATTATTCTCCTGAATATGGCATCAAGTAACAACACTACAGCTTAATAATACCTCCACTTTCTTTTCTATAGAAACCTTTGGGTGGGGGTTATGAATATAAAACCCACACCGGTGGACATAGAAAAGGGGCGGACTAGCCACGTTTTATAAAACACACCTCTTTGTTTTGAAACTTTGTTCGTGATCTCATCTATGCACCAACAGCTTGAGAAAGGAAAACTTGAAATCACACTCAATGATCCCATTAATACAGCAAGTAGGTTTATTGAGGCAAAAGTTGTAGTTATGCATTGGACCTTAAAGTAAAGAGTGACCAAATTGCTCTTCATGACATGCACTGCATTTTACTGCTTAAAAATTATAAATAAATAGCGTAATATTAGAATAAATAAACGGAAGCACTTTGAAACAAGAAGAATGAGGGGTCAGAGTTCATGGACACACTTTTGAAAAGAAATATTGTGGCGTATCACGCATGGTATAAATTTTGTGCAGTGATGGAGATTGTAACGCTTATTTGTCAGACCATTCATGACAGAACATGGACAAAATAATAAAGAAGCTGTTAGAAATGTTTTGCAAGATATGGAGCAATCAGCAGAGAGAAGTGGACTGCCACTAAACACCCATCATCCAGTGCTATGAGAGAGTTGGTACGTGGAGTGATGGTTGTTCGCTGCTCTCATTACAGTGACACAATAACACAGCCCTTCTTTTCGCTCTTCGGTTCTCCCATGCCACCGACTACAATTCCAGCTGTCCTTCATTTTAATGGAACGGCACGGGACAGCCAAGAAAAATGAAGTCTACATGTCTGTTATTACCACATCTGGATCTCTCATTGTCAGAGAGAAGCCCATGGAGAACCTAAAGCTAATTTTAAAGGAAAAGCTAAACAACCATGAAACAAATGCAGAAGAGAACCATAGCTCAATCAGCCGGCCCTTTTCTCCTTTGAAGTTCAGCCTCATTAAAAAGGGAACAGCAAAAAGATCAGCAGCATCAGTGAACTCAGTCATAGAGAGAAGCTGATCCTGGTTCTTTACCATCACATCACCCCATCCTATGAAGTCTGACTGGAAACAGCAGGCAGGTCCCAGCCATAGATGCAGTTGGGATTTTCTTTATGGTAGGTAAGAATCGCCTGAATTATCTGTGAAGTGATCTTGAATCTTCCTTTGATGAATGACAGATCATTCTGTGCAACTCAATAAGCATTCACTAGTTAAACTCTTCCACACATTGATCAACACTGATGCATTTTACTGCAATTTTTGTTGTTCACTCTATTCTGTAACACATTTATATATGTTTTTCTTTTTGTTTTATCTAAACATTGACATTTTATTTTTACTTAGTGTTAGAGTTTCATTATCTTTAATATAATACATTTAAATTATCAAAAATAATTGTAGTGTGGTCTTCACTGCCTTTTTATAATAAACTTATATCAATAAAGCTTAATAGTATATTTTTTTACAAGAAATTATATTAAACTATAAATATTTTTATATTATATATTAATTATAAGTAATGTGCAATATGTTAAATATATAGAAAAAGTGATAAATAGAACAGAACAGTTTTTGAAATTATTTGTTTTAGATAAAAATAAATACAAACTGCTACTGCAAACAGTACGCTTATTTACCTTACTAAATCATTATTCTTCACTCCTGGTCTAATTTAAAATGATTGTGAATGTGGAGGTCATTTGTTTAGTGTGTTTGTTTATATGAGGCACACAGCTGGCTCTTGGAGTAGTGCCTCCATTATTTCCTCTGTTTTACTTGCTGGCGATCAAGCACTTCACACTGACTGTTTGGTAAACACTGCCCAACGCGCATTGCTCCTCTTTATCTCCTCACTTTTCTAGCTGGAATTGACAGATTCATCTGTTGTCGGTTGCACTTTTAAGCCTGATATTTAACTTCTTTAAGCCTGATAATGTGATGCATTTAAGAAGCTTGACTGTGTAACAAAGCCATTCTTCTGTTTGGCTCATAATTGATATTCTTTGCACGCAGCTGTGTGTAGCTTCCTCGTATTTGTCCACTGTGTACGCTACTTCATCCGCTTATATACCCACGTTTGACTTTGCTCCGAGAGGTCAAAGGAAAGGCAGGCTGTATGAAAGCCTCTGCTACCCGCTTTCTGATGTTATTCTAAAGTGAAGCGTGTTGTAGACCAGAAGTTGAATTGACTAGCCTACAGTTCTGGTTTCAGAATACACTATTTATTCCACAATAGTACATACAGTCTCAGCATATTATGACTTATTAAGATTGAGAGGGTGTCTGTGGAATGACTGGTTTGATTTTTAGCTAGTCATTCATTCGCCTCTGGCTGAAATTAAACCACCAGCCCTCTGAATCCCAGCCCTCTAACCGTGACTCACATATCTCTGAGGAGCGTATTAATGCATTGTGTAATTTGTTTGCTTGGAAAATTGAGCACAGGTCTGAAATAGCCAAACAGTGAGGTTTGAGGTTTTATAACCATCTCTGTTTACATACCAAGAATGTGTCATGGTTGTTGCTCAAGTTTAAAGGATGTTGTTTTTAGAAATGGTTTGCTCAATCATAGGTCGGCGGTAATTTAAAATATCTTCTTCTAATATGATTTTTGACCGTCCGGTTCAAATTGGCATGCGCGAGCACGTAATGTCTTATTTGAATGGGGCTTAGCTGCTCTCAACATATGCGCCTAATTCAAGGATACAGACCCCACAGGGGTTCTTTGTAAGGCAATGAAAAATACATGACTAGGAATTGAATTATCACCATATGACTATATAAGCACAACACACTGTGAGTGTGTTTCAAACCTCAGAGGAGAGCTGATTCAGTCTCTCTCTCTCTTCTCCTTGCTCAGTTTCTTGATCTTGTGATGTTGTACAGTTGAACACATCTCAATGAGGCTTTTACCATAAATTGCATCCAGTCACAGCGATTTCTGTGTTCATGACAGCACACCACCTCCTTCCAGCTGAAGTAAAATACACCACTGAAGACTATGTATCACAGACTGAAACAAATAAATGGGCTTTTCTTTCCAAGTATTGTATTGAATAGATGAGGTTCACTGATGATCTTGTGTTTGAATGGGAGACAGTTCCTGTGGAAAATGTTCCAGGAGCAAAGGGATGCAGAGGATACTATTAGTTTTGAAATTAAATGTCTGACAAGTATACTACTAATGCATTGTATTTCATTCAATTACAATTCTAATCTCATATAATTGCACCCATGATGTTAATTAGATAAAAATCAGAAGACAGAATATATGATTGAGAGAGAGACAAAAACAAGGTGATTATGAGGGCACCCATTTGCATATTGAGGATATGCTATATTGTATTTTTTAAATGCTAGAGGACTGGCACTGTGTGTGTTATTGTCTGCAAAGAAGAAACTGCATGTAATGTACTTGATTATTTATTTATTTATTTGGTACAAAGATGTTTTACCAGAGGAGATAATGCTGCTGGAAACGTGATCTTGACTAATATTCATTTGATACTTTGTTTTATTGCCCTGTCTGCCACTTCCATTAGGGTCAGGAACCATTGTAATTTAGGTCATGAAGCTATTTCCTCAGGACATGAAATGACACTCCCTCTAGTATTAAATATTAACATTGGTTACTTTCTGACTGTCACAGTGGTCCTTTAAGTTCTCAATTTGTAAGAGCATGAGTTTGTCATCTAACTCCGAGCAATGTCAAAAATCTCCGGCTGAATGCAAAAGAGATGTCTGAAATCACACTGGCAATAATGAGATAGTAGGTCATCACTTTGCATGCACTGAGAAGAGATAAGGCATCAGATGAAAAAACAACAACAAAAACATTTGTCTTGTCATGCATGACAGTTTTTACATTATTACTATTCAAATAGCTCTTTAATAAAAAAGGACATCTACCAAATAGCTGGAAGGAAAATGTCAGGATTTCTCGGCAGCTGTTGCAGCATAACATCTCTCCAGCTCGCTGAAAAAAAAAAAAAAAAAAAAATTCTTTATATCTTCAAACGTATCCTTTATCAAAGGCGTAAATGCACAACTTGAATATTTACAGAAAAATAATGGATTGCTTTTTTATTTAATATACACTCAATCAGATGTCCTTCAAAAAATAAAAATAAATAATAATAACAAAATAATGAATGTATCTAACAAATATTATGAGGTAGACAAATCATCATGCAGATTATAGACATCTGGGGTACCCATTCCTTCAAAATGGATTAATGAACGTGAAAGTTCCAGGATACAAAAAGACTCATAGTCTGGGTTGAAAGAAATCGCTTGTAAGTAAAATAAATATTAGCTTTATTGAGATACAGTGATTACAGTGTTAGGTAAGTATATATATATATATATACTACATGCTTTGTGTGTATATTTATATACACACAAGTACAGACCAATGTACTGTGGTTAATACATTATTAATAAAATGTAATAATGAAAAACTCATCGTGAAAAATGTACACATGCATTCTCTTTAAAAATTACTTCTAAATAATGGTTGCTTATCAAGAAAAAGTGAAGATCATTTCCATGCTGAAGCATCTATGTGGATAATCATGAGATTGCTAATCTACAGATTGCCAGCTTGATGATTACCTTTATCACACTGATTAAGTTCTTGATCACCATCTACACAAGATGTAAAGATTCAATTACAGACTTTTTCATGGGTTGTTTAATGATATGATAGTAAATAAACAAATTGTGATATATCCTCACCTCAGGCAAATACCACAAATGTATTCAAGTATACAGTGGGAAAGAGACACTAGCTGGAGGGAAAAAGTAATAGAACCTGCAGGCAGCACCTATCCGTAATCCACCTGGTGCTGACTTCGCCTCACCAAACATACTTAAGCTCTCATGAAGTGTTTATGGATTACATCAGTGCTGCACTGAAACTAGTCATCTCATTGGTATGAGATGTTATTTATAGTTTTAATATATATTTCAGAAAAACATAGTAATGTGATTCCCTAATAATCGCGTGATTGTGACGACTGTTTATCTCGTTTCTAGTTTGATGATTTTGTTTTGTTATCCAGCCAGGATTACCAAGTAAAAAGCGAACGGCCATTAGCATCTGAGACACAGTTGATATACAATAAAATCAAATGCTTTTAAAACAATATGGCGCCTTTTTCACAGTGCTGTTTCTTCTCATCCACACCTTCATCTTACATTCACACTGTCTTCCTCACCCAGCCCTCCCCTGATCCATTTTTCTGTATGAGAACTATAACCTGCTAACAGACACATCATTGGCCTGGTACAACTGTGTTCATGGTCATTCTCAATAAAGGGCTCTGGTTAATTCTTTTGTTTTATTCCACAGACAGTGGCATGTGACATCGGAACAAGAGGCGACTCCGTACATGCAATTTATAATGTCGGTTTTTTGTTACACAAATGGTAAAGGCAAACTGACAAATAATCAGTTAATGGGTAATGTGTTGTCGATTGAAACATGTATGCTTTTTAAGCAATTTAAAAGTACTGCTCATTCATTTTCAGAATCTAGAATACTAGATTATTCAGTGTTAAAGGAGTTCACCCAAAAAATTTCCAATTCTGACATTAATTGATCGTTGTTCTAAAAGTACTTATTCAGAAATTGCGGTTAGTCCTCCATGGATTCACGCTTTGACGTTGACTTTAAGTATTGTAATGTTATCATTGGAGGGTCGATAATTTGAGACGAATCCAAACATCTTAATGCAAGAGTTCTAGCATTAAACAATGGTTGCATGGGTTTGGTACGGCAGGGGAAGTACTTAATTACAGAATTTACATTTCTTGGTGAATTATCCATTTAAAGTCAGAATTTATATATACATATATAGTATATATATATATATATATATATGTATATATATATAGCATTTAAGAGAGGGTGCTTAGTGTTTAAAAAAAGTAATAAAAAAAAAAAAATATATATATATATATATATATATATATATATATATACATACATACATATATATAGTAATATTTAAGAGGGTGTTAGTGTTTAAAAATAATAAAAATATAAGAAGAATAGCATAATATATACACATTTTATTTTTTTAGCACTACAACCCTCTTGTAAATGCTTACACGTGGAGGACTGTGTATGTTACTGCTGTTTTGAATGGAGTTCCACAAAAAGATGAAACTAACATGTGATTTGAAAGATGTATATGTTCCAGACATAGGCTGTCAACTGCTTAAGTTCATAGTAACATCCATTTAAGTCTCCAGTGACTGTGCGTTGAATGTCCTGTTCTTACTTTCATACACTTTTTTAGAACCACCAAAACATGCTACTCATGTGGGGACCTTATTTCATAGAGTTAGGTAACTGAAAGAGTACAAATTTGATACAACAAATGACTCAAACAGATGAAAAACAAAACCAAAAGACAGGTTGGTTCAGCTGTTCTACAGTGAATAAATCCTTTGACAAACTCTTAAAAAGGCAATTGATGAGATCTTTTAATTCAAAGGCAGATAGCATTCCCACAGTTCTCAAAGTAAATAATATGAGGCTTGTCTTCCATCGCATCTTTATAATGCTCTCTGCTTTAGCTTTATAATAATATTTGTATCACCCAACAAATTCTTTAAATTAATAGGACATTATTTAAATAAACTATTGTTTTTATTAAGGGTACAATGTCGTGTGATCCAAATGCATTTTTTTTTCAGATCATCACCTATACATCCTTCCTCCTTCCCTTCTTTTCTCCTATGCCACCGCCCATCTGCTGTGTTTAGCCCTAATAGCATGAATGGGGAGCATGTGCTTTTTGTGAGGCATCAAAGAGTCCCTAGTGACAGTGGCCCTGAGCCTAGCTTTAGCAATCTCTTTCAGAAAAGCCTACATGTTGACTCTACAGGTCCAGATATGTAAACCCAACAACCAATTATGCACATATTCCAAATGTTGTTGGCACGCATTTACATGCACATCACGTGACGTGAAAATCTCAGATAGATCTGCGCTAGTATCTAGTCCGGAGAAAAGTTTGGTTAATGTGGTTGTTTGAGTATCTGCACTGTGACACTTACTAAGGGATGTTTAATTGCATCGTTTTAGTTTGTGCAGACCTGAGAGTGGTTGTTAGAGGCTCCCCTCTTCCTACACATTCGCGTGTGTGAAATGAAGTTCTGTGGGTTTGCTAGATAGAGGCATGTTTCGCCCATCTGAGGTGTGGAAAAAATGGCACCATCTCACAGCGCAGCACCCAATTACACGTGCCACCAGATTGACATACCACACCAGCTATGAATACCTAATAGTTTCATTGGTTTAACACAGAATCATCGACTTTCACACGCTCAGCTGTTCATCATCCCAGTTTAAGCAAAGAAGGTTTTTCTAAAATAATTTAGAAACTAAATGATCCCAAGTTTAGGCATATTTTTTTTTTTTATTATTTAACACTCAGGCCTGAAGGTGCTATGATTTACTTCTTAAGTGTAGAAAATAAAGGATATATTTGAAAAAGCTGTTTTGACCACGCTCTTTTCTGTTACATATGTAGTTTCTAATAACTGGTAAGCACTTGGAATGTATGAGACTGACGAAAGTAAGATTTGAAAGTCAGCAATTATATAAATGATATACAATGTACAGAGTACGTATTATTTTGACTTATCTTATTGTCTTAGAGGCTTTTTACTTGTTTCATTGGACAACAACTTAATTTGTATTCATGCTGAATGAAAAAACTCATATATACTTCAGAAGATTTTAAATATATAGTGTTACATTTTTAGGGAAATGCAAAGACTACTTAGGGATTCTTTCATTATAATTCTATTCACCCTTCACCAAAGGAAAAGATAATTATAAACACCATTTTGTGGTCAAATATAGAAGAAAAGTCACACTGGTCTAAATTATGTATAGTTTATATATATATATATATATAGAGATATATATATATATATATATATATATATATATATATATGCATATAAAATTTATTTAATTTTTATTCTTTAACACAATGCATGCTGTATCCATTTCAACATACAAAAACAAAGGATAAAGAGAGATGGAAAATAGTTAAATAAGTTTGTTGCTGCTCTTTAAGTCGGATTTAAGCTCATGAATTATCTAATGGTTTAACTTTAACACCATCTCATTATAGTACTTTGAGGTTTATATAATTTCATGGCTTGCTCTCTGTTTGAGGTGCATGTTGAATTATCCAGCAGGCGACTCCCCACCTATTGATTGCAACTTGAGCTGATTACTGGCTACAGGCATTTCCCAAATCTTTGTAAATGATGCCATGTCATTTATACACTCATAGAGTTCACAAGGTGCCTCTGTGTGTGCAAATCTGCTATAAAAGAATGTCATCACCATGTACATCACCATCATGCTCAAGCAAATTGTTATCAGATTCTGTCTGTCACCACAATATACCATATGAGTTTGGAAAACCTCATGATTTGTCATTTACACACACACAATTGATATCAGGAACCTATGGCTGGCAGGGAGGTACATCAGTATAGCTTTATCAGAATGCACACTTTAAATTTCTCAGCTTACAATTGTATACTGTGACTGCTGAAATTGGCATTTTGTTATGTTCAAACATATTTGAATCTTTTGTTGTTACTATATTTCGGTATATCATAAATAAATAAAGTAGGAAATTACACAAAAAGTTTGTTCACAGTAAACATTTGTTGTCTTAACTCATGCTTTTTGGGAAACAAGTATACTAACTCAGAAGCCACAAAGCAAGAAACAGTTTTAAATCATGAACTAGAGTTTTACAGTTTAGAAGTTTGGGGTCATAAAATTTTTTGTTTGTTTGTTTGTCAGTTTTTTTATAGTCACAACTAGTCTTCATTTGATTTTCAATGATTCTTCCAGAGTTTGATTTATTAGTAAGTACTTATTGCTATCAATATACATTTTCTTTAAAAAGGAACCCACTTATTATCATCATTTTTTTTGTTATTTTTTGTCAGACAGTAAAAACTGTAAAGGTATTAGTTAAACTATCTCTACTATTAACCATGATTATAATGGGATTTTTTTTTTTTTAACACACATGCTAAGTAGTCTATATACATCTTACTTTGATCAGCTGAAGTTTGTCCAGCACTTACTAAATATAACCACAAATGGTGAAAAATTTTGTCTCCTTGATGGTGTATTTTGTTCTGCTAAATGGCTGGTACACAATATGACCTTTAACCCTCTGTGGTTTTTTGAAAAGGACATAGTGCAGCATGGTCAGTGCCCTTGAAAATGAGGACCCTGAGGCCGCGCCAGGTAAAGTAAGAAACGCCAGCACGGGCTGGCATGATTGATTTTAATGTTGAGGTGTTGTTTACATCAGCTGCCTTGCATTATCATTTCATATTACACAGCACTATGCATTAAGGTGAGGTACTGGGAAGGTGCATTTGCCTATTGTCTCTGCCGCAGCTACAGTAGGTTAGCATGCATTTGCATAGTAGAGCTGAGCACAGTGTGTCCCTGTCCTACACGGAGAACACTCTAATACCTTAGGTGTGAGTACAAGGGGGTAGCAGAGGGAGGAAGAATCTTGATCAGCTTGCACATCATTGGTGGATGATTGAAAGCATGCTGGCACAGAGGCTGATCAAACAGTGCCTTTGCTCCTACTCCATGCATTTTAACTCATTTGGTCTAAAAACGTTTTAGACTGCTCTCTCATGTTGATTATTTGGCGGAACTGCAGTTTAAAGAGTGGCCATACAACCTGATGATTTTGTCCTGGCCAGGATTTTTTGAAATTGTCTGGTTTCTTGTGTGGTCGCTTGAAACAACGCCGCACAGACTGATATACGCATCAAAGTAAAAAGCAAGAGATATGGTAAGCAGAACCTCTGCACGCTATCGAACTTCATTCTCACAGTTTTTTGTCGTTAACTGGATCGATCTGTGCAGTACTCCTCAAGCCGCAATTCAAGCCTGCCTTTTGGCTTTATTTTCTATAGGATTCAAGCAATGCTGAAAAGCAAAATCTCAAAGAAGTTTGAACAGCATCGCCCAGACATTGTACTTAATTGACCAGAAATCATGTCATGCGATGCCACCCATTTATTATATGCTTGAAAAGATTTAGCGACACATGAGACACATTTACGATTAGTTTTTCAGATATTTTAAACACATTTCCAGCCATCTTTTCTGTGAGCAATTGTATATTAGTTTAGCATTTCTATTCGAAGTTCGCTTTACTGAGTTCATAAGGCATTGCTTCTGGTATCAACTTCGAAGAACAACTTTGTATCCCAGTCTCATATTTACCAAGGGGACTCGGCGTATGTTTACTGGTCCAAACTCGAGTCTTGATCGCATCAGTGCCAAAATTCGAGAAACTGGCTGACTATGGCTGCACTAAAAGGCAGTTAAGTTCTATCACGAATGACCACGCCTCTGAAATATCCTATGAATTTTAGATTTATTACTTCCACCGCTTAGTGGACCTCCTGGCGACCTCCTATGGGCAGTGATTCAAATGAGCTGTGGAGAAAGTGCTGTGCTTCTATATGTGGTTGGAGACATATGTAATACTGTTATTGGTTTAACACTTTGGGAATTGAATGAGTACAAATAAAGAGGTGATACCACTACTGATTTATTATACAAGTTTAGATATGATTCTGCACCATCATCTCCTGGATTTTATTGTGTTTCACTGAAATGGTAGATCTAACAAAAGGGTAAATGTGACAAAGGTAATTTTCGAGTAAGGGTCTTATCTATGCTCCATGTGCTCTATCCATGTCTCTCCCTAATGCCCATTATTTCACTCAGTGATTAAGGTCTGCTCTCAATGTTCTTGTTTGTGTTCTTAAGATATGCTGCTTGTGAAAAAAGAAAGCCACTTGGTTGTTGTGGGATTGAAAAAAGGTGACAGCCAAAGTTATAGGAACAACTAATAACAATGAACATTTTGGAACAAGCTTTTTCAGAATATATTAATAAACAATGCCTTTAAATACTGGGCTAAAGTGGCACGAAGAATGTCATAAGACCAGCCATTTTCTAGAACAAAATACAACTAAGAGGAGACAGTACTATAATTTGTGGTTATATTTAACAAATGCTAGTCAAACTTCCAGTAGCCTGGTCAGAAGATTTAAAGTATTACTCAAATTACTTATTTTACTACCGTCCCAGACTCACTATTCAATTGTTAAAATCCAATTACCACTAAAAACACATAATGCATTAAACTTCCCTATCTCTTTTATAATAATTCTAACATACTGCTTCCCACTTGCCTTGTTGTTTATTTTACAATCATAAGTAAACCTGCTTTCCCTGCATTATGGGATCATATACCAGGGTTAGTTTGATTAGGTTGGTTAATCTCATAAATGTGAGGGAAGAACTAAGAACATTTATAATAACCATAACGCCGATTCTATGACTGCGCCCCATCGCTCTGTTTCCAATTAAATGCAATACCATTATGTGTTGCACGCCCCATCTCTAATGTGGATGGGAAAAATGTAGGAGAATGGACTCATATATCTGTTTTATTACTGCCAGGAGAGAAGAAGCGTAAGCCAACCTCATTTCTTAACAGTGACATACAGACCTACAGCAAAATGAGATTGGAGCCATCGTACGTTTTCTAATCAATGGCTACTAAACAACACAGATGGAGCCTGGCTTTCCACCAGCGTGTAAACTGATCTATCTTCTGTAGTCACACATGTCACAGTGGACAATAGCTATATCTCTCTAATCCAAATCTCACCCATCTTTATGGATGAAACATTGATACATCACCCAATCAACCTGTTGTCTAAAGCTTTAGTCAAATCTCACAGCTCATACAGACTCTTTCATAGGTAAATAGCCTCAGAACATTGTAACCCACTTCAATCCTCTTGTATTTTGATTTCGTCTAGTGCACATGCAACACTGTATCTTTAAGTAAGCTCACACTGTGATAGCCTAAACAGTACATAAATCTTTAAAAACATGCACACACTGGTTCCAATATTAGAGTAGAGTAATGGTGATAGACATTTGCTTGTTTATAGTCTGGTTTTAAATCAAATCCTTTGAAGCGCAATACTTTATCTAGTATTAATTTGTTGTATTTTAGTATCAAACTGTTACCATCTTTGCAACATTCAAAACTGATGATACTGTAGATGTTGCATTGATGTACATGTTTAATGTTAAAGTAGTTCTAAAATGGTCTTCTTGGAAATATTTTTTCTTTGATACATGCCTTCAATTAAATGGTTTTATCAGGAAAAAGTAGAATAAGTTTTAATTCTTACGTTATCATTCAAATTTAGCTTGACTGTCACTGCCACTTTGTCTATCAAGGAGGCAGACTAATGGTCTCAATGACTCAGCACAGCCAAAAATAGACGCATTATTGGTTTTGAGGATTTGTAAGTCATTGTTGCAAGATTAAAAAGACATTCTTCTCGCTAAAAGTTATCAGCGGGCCTTGTTCTGGAGACATTAACAGATTAGAGGCGACCAGACAGAACAATCTTATTAGATCACCTCTTGCCTCGCCATGCTATTTGATCTCCTTTTCTCTCTCTTTCTGTTTCTCATAAATAAAGTTAACATAATTAAATACTCCATTTGTGGTTGCTGGAATTTGAAATGCTAAATGGAGATTAATTGAAATATTCCTCCTGTTCAAATGTTTTCTAACTTTCCCGCTCTCTTAATGCATTGTGTTTCCTTCTGCAGTTGGGTTCCTAAACTTTGGCATACTCATCATATATGCTCCATTTTAAGCATTATGTTCACAAACTCTAGCAGTTGAGGTCTCAACATATGTGCTGTTCCTTTAGCACTCTATTTATCTATCTACTTTCTTAATTTCATCCAAATCCTCTCCAATATGTCTCAACTATAATAATCCTCTAGCCTTTTCTCTCCACTGTTTCCAGCTCTCTCCCTGTCCCTGCTTTTCCAATTTTCCTCTGCTTTGCTCTTCTTTCTTTCTTGAACTGATCTCAATTAATACATTATTCACCCTTTACATATCAGAACTCAATATTTCTTCCACTTCCGGAGAAATGTTTTATTCTCTTCGTGATAAAAGGTTTTACATACAAACAGCATTTTTGTTTCCTATTTACAAAGCTTACTTTGCTAGCACACTTACGCCTTACCATCTCATGGCAGACACATTCTAAAGAGTGTAAATAAATCTTAAGAATTAATTACTTCTATTAATCATAACAGAACACACAGCTGCTTTTACTCGAAAAAATTGTCAATAACATCAATATCATCTTCACTCACGAGAAGTCATTTATCATTACCACTACCATCATCATCACCATCAATGTCAAGAAGAATTGGCACAATAAACAATAGAAATCAGCAACCTATTAAAGTAATTGTTACTATAATTTTCCATCATACATCCAAATGTATGCTTCCCCAAATAATACACTTTGAAGTTTCAAAGTGGAGTAATAAACATAAGTATAATACGTGAAGTATAAAGTATTTGCATCAATAAATAGGTCGCTTGGTTTCAGTTTTATTGACAAAAACTCCGTCACATACCTACCTCTTTTATGTTCCACAAAAGAAAGAAACACACAGAAGCCTTGGGGGTGATGTCCTTGCATTAGGATCTATATCTGTAAAGCAGGTTTAGTACTAAAATGTCTGTGCCAGATAAATATTAGATAACTATATAACAGGCACATTTTTATCCTCATGATTAAGATAAATTTAGCATGAGTATATTCTGACTTCCAGAGGTGTGGATCTTTTAAGCTCAAGGCACCTTGTATAGCCTTTAAGGTCTTTGCAGATCTCAGTTACACACCAGCTGGGTAGTCTTCTGAGCACAACAACATGCCAGACACACATACACTGTGAACATGCTTGTCTAGTCCAGTTATCAACACTCAAAAATCATGAATCCAAATAATAAATCCTGGACTAATAGAATTTAAGCAGCCTAAGAGAGAGAGAACAAGCTCGGAATTGTTGTCTAGAGGAAAATTAAACTGATTTTTAATTACACAACGACTCACCATTTGACTCAATTCTTGGTCCTTTTGTTCCCTGCGTTCAGACTGAAGCAGGGCTAAGATGAGGCAGAGGCTTGTTTCAGAGCATGGATTACAAGCGTATGCTGATGCATGACTTGAACATGATAAGCAATTGTAAAGCAGCATTGTGGTGCCCATAAACCCGCTGACTCTCCCCCCCCACACGGCCACATGCTGGCAGAGACGTGACCTGCAGTCTCCATCCCTCTTTACTCTCTCTCTCACTCTGCACTTCTCTCGTCTTTGCTGGAGCCAAATCCAATCATGTAAAAGCCTTCGCCCCTGCCTGTACTCTGACTAATGTCATTAATCTGGAAGGGCATGCATCCTGAAAGATTTCCTTCACACTTCCTTTTCTTTCACTCTGCATGTCTGCCTGTATTTATTTGTGGTGTATCCATCTCTGCTTTTTTGTTACGTGTCATCTCCTATTGTATATCATGCCCGCTGCCCATAAGTGAGTTTGCTGTAATGATCAGCCGATTCATTCAGATCTTTGCAACTATTGTATCTCAAAATGATCTTTTGAACGCTACAAGATGAAATCAAATAAAGTAAATAATTTGTGATTTTCCAAATCTTTTTGTTTGTTTTAGATTCTGTCTTCCACAGATCATTGTCCTAATTGTAAGATCACCTCAGAACATACTTGAGCGCACACAACATATGATTACAAATCTTGCTTTAGAGCTTCTGTTAAAGTGTTGTCTCCTTTACAAGCCCAACTGCCTCTTCTTCATCTTGCTGCCAAGCCCTTCTTAAATTACCCTTCCAAGATTTGATTATTCTTCTGTTGGGAATTCGGTAACAGCAGCTGTTTATAATGTGCCACTGTAGCTTGGGGACTTTACTTGCTTTAAATGAGAGTAGTAAGACAAAGAACATCGGTGAATATGCTTCACTGGAAGGAGAAAAAAAAAACATCCATAATCATGCATGTATATATTTGGATATGCATTATATAGGATGTGCATCTCCATAACTGAGGCCACTGCGATATGCATTTCTTTGATGTATTGTTAACGATACGATACATTAAGGATCTATATATATATGAAACAGCTACCGATGCTACAGTTCACTCATTATTACACTGCAGTGCCTGCTCACGATTTCAAATAGATTCAGTGCAATATGATGCTAATGAAAAATAATAATATGATCGCAATTCAGTAAGGTGCAGATAGTTTGCTTTGGTTTCTTTGGTTCAGATAGACAGAGAAACCCTTAAATTAAGTGTCTTCTGACCTTAATGCCTTGGTGAGACCATAGTGTTGCGATATGTCATATTCATCTGGCAGCATTGGAAAAAGCATTGAGATTTCACTATTTAGGAGAAATCAATCTACATTTAAATTAGCACATTTAGCATATCTGCATAAAAATGACAGTAAATAAAATTAAATGATGAATATAAATAATTAATACGAAAATTTTGACACAATTTTTTTATCCGTTTAATGTTAGAGCTTTCGTTGTTCCACATTAGTTTATAGTGCATGTTAACAAAAACATGTGATTTTAATAATCCATTAATAAATACTAAAATTAAGATTAATAAATGAGTGTGAGAAGTATTATTTATAACATTGTAATTTTCTACTGTATGTAAAAGTTCTATTATTGTAAGCGTTAAGTCACAATTTCATAAGCGTTCTGATTATTGTGAGATGTTTAGTCATTTTTAACGTAAATGTTTCTCTTTTCTTATAATAAGTCATTTTGACCTTTTTAAAACTCAATGAGATTATTATTGTTACTTTTGGCCCAATGGCCTTCCCAAAAATGATCTTTGCATATGTTGTTAGGGCTATTTATATGCTACACAGTAAGCAAACAATAAACATACTGATGAACACGCACAATGATGTTTTGCAGCCTCGAGTTTGTGTAGGTGTGTTTGGATAGAAGAGCCAAAGGATCCTTTGTACCATGCTGTATTTTTTTGTGTGGGCAGCTGAAGCTCTCTGACCAGGCACGTCATCAACCCCACCAGCTTTGAGGTGCTTCTCTATTGTGAGTTCAGAGTACAGAATGCTAATGTTCTGCTCCAGGAACAAAGGAGGATGTAGCCAGTTCCTACAGCTGACGGGCACAGACCTCCACCCGGTCCGGACAGATCTGGTGTCAGTTGTGTGTCTCAGCTGCCTCTGGCTGATTCATGGCTAGAGAGAGAGGGGCTCGTTTCTCAGTGAAACACGGATCTCCTGAGGCTTTGTATTTATTGTAGAATAACAAAGTGTAACTCAACTGATATGGCTAAGATTTGTATTAAGAGCTCTGAGAGTCTTGTTTTGCATCTTATGATGAAGCGCGTTTGTGGAGGTTATAATTTACACTTATTCGGGAGTAGCCTCATGAAATATTTAGATACTTAAGCCACGTTTTACAATAGTTGAATATCATTAAATTATAAATTATGAGACCAGAGGTGCCGGCAAACTTTCAAAGCCAAAGCATAGCAATGTTTTTTTATTATAAATGATAAACCTATACAGATAGGTATATATATATATCAGAATTCTTTCAAGTTCTTTATTAAAAAGCAGCTTTTGTGATTGTTTCACTTGATTGTTTTATTACTGAAATGTTGGTTTGTCTGTCTTTAATGTTGCAGCGTACAGATACAACTTAATAATTGCTTACACCACAACTTAAAAATGTATGTGTTTTTTGAGAAATTAGATTTTTTATGGCCTCTTATTGTCTGGAAGTTGTAAAACTACAGAATGCCTTTTTTTTTTTTTCTAATGCACCTCCCTATTCTTTACGTAAGCGTCTCGTGTGAAAGCTGTTCACCGAGAGCTCAAGCAGATGGTCTTACCTTCTCTCTGTGTGAGGTTATGGACACAGTCTTTCCCCTGCTACTTACATACACATTACATACACATGCATGCTTAGTGGTGAGTGATAAATGTGGCAAGTCTGTGTGTTAGATGGCATTCAGCGGGGTAGGAATCCCATCATGCCTCTTGCTCTCTGGAGTGAAGTGGGCATATTTTCCAGTACAAATACACTGCTCAGACTCACTCAATGGTAACCTTTCAGACACACACGCTTTAAAATTCATCTATTGCGTTTCTTCTAGCTGATCCTAATGATTTATGGCAGTGCATGTTCTTGAAATTGTGCGAAGATCAAACCCATTTACTAATGATGATTCAGCTTTTTCGAGTTGGCCTGTTATTACTGACCCTTAAAACAGAGCTACAAAATGTTGTAATCTGTTAGGAGTGAGCTGTATGTGTGTGCGTGTGTGTGCATGTGCATGTAGTGCACTCAGATATCATTCAGATGAATAAGCTGAACACACAAATGATTTACTGTAGTTTTGAGTTTGTCCGTTTGAAGCTCGAAAGCATAATTTCCCATTTGTTTTAAAATTGCATGAAATAGTCTCATCAAAAAAGTCTCATTTTGTGTTTCATAGGAAGAAACAATGGCTGACGATGTAACATTTTTTGTCAACCACCATTAATGCATCAAGTAGGATTTGTCACAAATTGAAATATGTGTTAATTTAATCTTTTAAAACATCTAAAGGCAAATTATAAAAAAAGCAATGGCCTTAAAAATGATTATGAATGCTTCAATGTCACTTTTACCTCTTCCCCACAGTGCAGTTGATGATGCCCGAAAAGAACGTTTTCACAACAGTTTGGCATGCATTCATGGGCTTTCACAGGGCTATGCAATGTTTCACAACAACCTAAATGAAGCGTGTAATGTCTCTTACTAATAGCTAAGCACCTACCTCTCAGGGAACTTTTATGAAAGATACATGAGTCATTTTAGATTCCTAGTATCACTTCTCTTACTCTTACTTTCAGCTGAACAAATAGCCTCAGAATAATGGTTTTCGCATAGACATCGTCCACACATCTCACCTCTTTTCTTTTACTTTAAATGAAGTAGACTAGCTTAAATTCGAGATTTAGTTTTATCAATAGTGCAGCTTTTTATTGTAAACCCCTTTTCCCTCTCCAAAGTGTGGGAGAGTTTGGCCGAGCTCATGTGGTGCGAACTGAGAACACTTACTCATTTTGACAGGAACGTCCCTTGAACAGGACAGCTACAGATACACAAACACTTAAGAGCTTGCATCATTTATTGAGTGAATTTTCTTTTTATAAAGTAAATGTTTAAATCGTATTTGAGCTTTTGGGGTTGGATGCATGTTGTTTTGGAATAGTTGAACAGATAAAAGCAGACAGATAAAGCAGCAGGGTTACACTGGTTATATGGCATATCATGATTAATCAAGCCGTGAGCATTTTTATTTGACAGCTGAAGATGTAAACGTCTTTGAACATCCACGTAGGAAAGAAAAATGAGATATGTCCCTCATACGGTAATGATCTGGATTTTTGCTTGAGTCATCCACATTTTTGGGCTTCCTCTTTAAAGGGAAGATTCTGTTAAACTAGAGTTTCAGCAGAGATGTAAACAAAGTGTTTTTCTGTGCTCAGATTTGCCAAGATAATTCTAGAAATCAATTTTTTTCATGGTGCAGCTCAGATGGTATATATTTTGAATAAAGATAGTCATACGTTTTATAATACTTTTAATATATGTAAAATTATCATTTTTGTATATTTTAATTATAAAAAAATTATTTAATTTCTAAAAACTGAGATCTGCACAAGAAACAACAGTGAGGTCTCTCCTGAGATAACAGGACTCTGTCTGGGTCAGCCATGACACAAAAATGCATATCCTTGAAGTAGAGCAATACGAGTTTGCATAATATTACTCTTCTTCTACTTACTTTAGCATCACTTTATCACGTGTCTGTTAGCATAAATCAAAGACATCCTTGTTTGACTGATATTGTATGCGGCTCTACAGCGTAAAAGATGCTATGATTCAACCAGGAAAAGAATACAAGCTAATCCAGAAGTCTGTGTAAAAGGATTTGTGGCCAACAGACTCAGCAGCAAGCTTTGGAAAAGGCTTAGTGAGTCTACTGTGATCAAAAAGATATTCGACATGAATAAGAAAAGGGATAAAAGATTTTATGACTCCTATATGGTTGTTCCACGGTGTAGCAGATGTCTTGATATTAAATGTGTGGGGTGTGAGGCGTGAGCTGTTCATATTATTAGTTATCAGCTGCAACTTCAATATTTCTCTGTGGGTAGTAGATAAAACCTGACTGTCCTCATTCGACAGTAATTCTCACCGCTGACTGAGACTGAGATAAAGACTGCAGAGAATTATATCTTTTTCTTCTTTGACAGCAAATATCATGCAATTTAATGGAATAACATTTTAACTTTGTAATCGTGCCGATCTAAACAATAGTCAGTGGTTGGAATGCGTGACCTTTCCTTGGCTTTTCCTAGTTCTTCATCATGTGAGTGTCTGGGCGCATGAATGCAGGCATCTGCCCAGCATGCAACCATTTTCTAAAGCCTCTGTATCCAGCCAAGCTGGTATGGAGCAACATTTCACGCTGCTTTACATTTCCTAGTAAATGCAGGTTTAGCTCATTACCTGGCACCACAGGAAATACCAAATTGGGGATGAGGGAGAAGATGCAAAGAGAAATCATTTTACATGCGAGCAGTGCGCCTCCCTCCATCTCTCATTCTTCTATTCTTCTCAGTCTTTCTCATCCTCAGACAGTTGACTACTGTACCTAATCATATCTGTAAAAACACATCCTCATAACCTTCAGCAATCACTTGCTTCTCTTGGCTGAACTAATGAAGGCCTTTGAGAATTTGTGTTTGATTAAAAATGAAAACTAAATTAATTGCATAATGGATTTCTTGTACTCATGGGGAGAATATTTGAGCTAAATGTAATTGCTTTGAAAAAGCTTCCTTTGATTTATTATATCAAGAGTTCCATAACTGTTTTGCAATAGATGAACAGTTATTTCAAATTCATAAAATTTATTTGTTAATGCCTAGTTGATGGGCATTATCCATCCCCATTCAATTTCCAGATATATATATATATATATATATATATATATATATATATATATATATATATATATATATATATATATATATAATAATTTTTCTTTCTCAGTTACTTTCTGCTACGAAATCTGAAGAGAACCTATAAAGACTTTTATACTCACCATTGCAATCTCATAGCTATTCCTATTAACTTCTCTGCAAAATAAAAATAGATTGTTTTGTTACCATCTGTCATGTCATGCCAGCTGATACAATATACTGATACAATATACTGTATGTGCGTATGTGTTTATGTGTGTGTGTATGTGTGTATATATATATATATATACAGTATATATATATATATATATATATATATATAATGTATGTACAATATACTGATTCATTCAGGAACAAAACAAGTCTTTATGAATGAGTCACTGAATCATTCTCTCCACTGAATCAATCAAAAATTCACACAAGAATGAAACATTTCTTTCTGAATTCCTGACTCACTCAAGAACTTCATTCAAGAACTAAACATCTTAATCAGTCAATGAGTCATTCATGAAACCTCTTTTTCATTATATCGCTCAAAATACAGATTAATCATTGCTAGCGTCAGTATCTGTCTAAATTGTAAGTTACCAAATTTCTCTGAATTGTGAAAAAGCAATGTCATACTCCCAGTTCTTCTGTTGGTCTGGATACAAGCAAGGATGTAATTATCTGTAGCAATCAATATTCAGAACAACAACTCTATAAAACTGCATAATGAATTGTTAGAAATTGAGCTACATATAAGTGAAAACCACATTTACATCTGTTAAAGGCCGGTTCTTGTGCCATATGTGTGTGTATTTGGACCATGATTGTGTGATAGGAGATATAGAATAAAAATCAGTGAGTGGCAGGTGGACGAGCAGTCAGGGAAATTGATGAGCTCTTTTACCGATGCCCTGCGGCTCTAGATCTAACAGCTGGAGCAACGTTCTACAAACAAAGAAGTCTTATCTACCATAAACCTCTCTCCTTCTCCTTCTTTTATCCGTCTTCTGCCATCTTCTTTTCCCTCGCATCCCTGCCTTTTCCATGTCTTTTCATTTAATATACCACATCCACGGTAACCTTTATGGATAGAAATGAATTTGCTATCAGCCGTCCTTTCTAAAATTTGCAGGCATGACTCCTGTGATGTTCCGGCCAGTCCTGCATAGTGTTTTGCTGTCGTCTCCCTGGTGTCCCCTGGCCTGTAGATGACCACATCACCCTCTGACATGCTCATAAATTATTCTGAGCACCTGCAGCTGCAGGCGTTGTGAATGAAGAAGCTCTTGCTGGCTTTCTCTGGGAGCTCCATTATGCTTCCTCTACAATCACATGCAGTTGTTTGTGAGAGCTCTAGTTAAAGAATATTCCAGATCCAATACAACCGTATTTGTGGCTTGATGTAAAAGAAGAAGAGGAGAATTCTCAACTCATTTCTTTTTTCTCTCTATTTAAACCTGTGTTACAGTGATGCACTTGTAATAGAAGCGAAGATGGGTCAACTTTTGAAGGATTTAAAAGCAGGACTATTAAGATTATATATTAATAAAATATTTTTAATAATTTTAAAAGAAAATTATATCAGAGCTGTATAATTGTTGAAACTATAATTTTACAGTCTTGATTAAGAGCCTATCAATGTCATGGCAACAAAATTGTAAAAACTTTAAACAGAAACGGTTTCTTTTCTTACATAATGTTAACACATACAGTTTGTCTGTACTGAATTGAAACAATGAGTATTTACTTTGTTTGTACAGGCTCCTTTGCATTGTAAGTGCTTCACTGTAATTCAGATGTTTTTTGAGAAAGCAGGAAGTCTGAAAATGAATTTTGGGGTGTAATTAACAGAGCCACAAATGCTGTTGATTGAGTTTAACTTGTACTTAACCTACAAGGTTATGTTTTGAGTGTTTAATGCAGACATGTTTACTTCTGTGGAATTTTAATCTTAATCTTGCTCTCAAAATGAAATTGCTCTTGATTTCCCTAGAAAATTGGAGTTTACAGTGGCTAACCATGTGACAAACTGTTTTTGTGAAATAAGTCAGAAATTACTCGCCGCTAGTTTTTTCTTAAATCAGAATATTGCATTTGGGAAAAAGATTACATATGAGTGCATGGCGCATATGATCTTTTTTTTCGGTGTTTGAGGTCCTTTGGTTTGTGGTGGCTCCATCTGTTGTATCAAAGCAGTTTTTCGTGGTCAGTATCGATCTGTATTGACCTGGTCCTTGTAGTTGCAGCTGTAGGCTAATTTAACCCACTGCTTCTTCCGCTGACATTTACATCGGCCTGTCTCTGGCCCTTATCGAGTGGAGTCATAAAGCAGGGCTTCAAATGGCCATCATTTCTGTGAAATAAATCACCCCCTTGGCCCAGGCACTTTATAAAACAGGTACCAGAGCACACAATGAACTACCGTATTCAGAGAGAGACTTCTTTCGAGAAGATCACTGCCATAACCGCCATCAAATGAAACTTGGTATAAGATGCTTTTTTCCTTTATGATCTCAGCAAATAGTCAAACTGAATTTGTTTCCTTTGATTTACTGCTTTAGACTGTCTTTATGTCTCTAGTGCTCTGTAGAGACTGGAAAATTGGAAGATGCAGGGAAAATGGGGGATTTAAGAGTGTTGCTTTAGCTTAGAATAACCCATCCTCCTGAAACAATACAAAAATATGACTACTAGAACAATGATTCATAAAGGACAGATTGCCCAGAAAATGAAAGTTCTGTAATTTTTAAACATACTCATGTCACTCAAAAACTCTTTGGCTTTCTTTATTCTTACTCCTTTCTTTGTCCAAAACAGTGGACCCACTGACTTTCATTCTATGGACAAAGCAATTAAAACATGTTTCGAAATATCTTCTTTGTGTTCTACGGAAGAAAGTAAATATTTTACACTCTATTTTGATAGTCCACTTTAGACATTTACTAACTATAGGTAACTTTGCGACTACATGTCATCTAATTGTTATTAATTTGCAACTACATGTCTAGTAATTGTAAGAGTAAGTAGACTAAGTTAACATAGTTTCTCATTGTTATATGCTGTAGTTGTTAAGTGTTTTATTGTTAGTAGAATATCTAAAGTGGACTATCAAAATACAGTAAATCATACAGAACTAAGGTGTTAGTTTTTAGACAAGCTCTCCTATTAATAGTGAGAAGCTGCTTCAGGTATCTACCCCTATGCAACAGTCTCAAGATGTTGTTTGTTTTTATTTAGTAAGTTATCAAATTAAATATGTCACAATTTCTTATGCACTTGCACGCTAAATTGGTCCTCAAGTAACTATGTGAAAGGTTCTATTGAAAACACAATTTTAATCATTTTGGTCCTCATGGGAATGGATAATTGCCGTGGCACTTTTTTTAGTGTTTAAGTGTACTGCAATACCTCACATTTATTTATGATATTTATGATACTTATTTTAAGTTTGTTGGGGTTTTATGAGCACAGCAATATTTAATTAGGCATTATTAAATAGATGTTTTAGCTCAATCTAATTAATATTCATGAACTTTTGCCTTTTGTCATATAAAAACAGCATGTGTTGGAAGCAGCAATTTTTAAAACAACATGACGGCCTCTTTCTTTCTTTCTCCCTGTACACTGTGACCTCTCTACAAAAGATGTCTCTGCACGCTGTGAAATCCATCAGTAAAATCAGCACATCTTCACTACCACACCTCCCTAGAGTGTTTTGAATTATGGAGACCCTGGGAATACAGGAATATTGATTGAGAGAATGGGCATTTTGACTCCTCCTGGCTGCTCATGTCCTGTTTTTAACTCTATTTCAAGTCTTAAGAGCATGTAGGCTGCAGGCGTTAATTATGATCTGCCCAGGAAGTGAAACCGGATGCGATCAGGATATTGAGCGTGAGCTCAAATCCAAGATTGACATCAGTTCATGAGTGAATTTTAAAATGGTCTCTTTTGTCTCTTGTCTCTCTCTTTAGGGCCATGGGGTAGGTGCATGGGCAGTGAGTGTGGTCCGGGAGGAAGTCAAAGCCGAAGCGGTATGGTGTGCCCATTCTGAGGCTGGACCACGTTACACACCAACTGCCAGCAGTCAGAGCGGCCCAGCAACCAACAGAGCTGCTTCGGGTGTGCGATTGGCACAAAGAGCTGTCTGACTGGCAGCTAGGGCCTGGAACCAGTGCGTGCCGGTGTCTATGCGCAGTGCAGGCGTGCAAGGCCAGCGTGTGCGCACTCGAGGCGAAGAGGGCATCCAGACGCCGGGAAGTGGGCTGTGTACATAAATCAGATGGCGTTCCTGCAGAAGATGCCATCTGTGAGATACTGCTGAGCCCAAACCACGGTTAGAGAGCAGGCCTGTCTTATCCCATGCCCGCGTGACTGCGTGGTGTCCGAGTCTCCCCATGGACATCCTGCTCTAAGAGTTGCGGAATGGGCCTGCAGAACCGTCTGCGATGGGTTCTAGCTCCGCCCCTCTTTGGTGGCTCAGCTATGCCCCAACCTAACAGAGTTCCGCACCTGCCAGCCTGCTCCCTGCCAGGTGAGGAGAAACCTGCACAGCTTGAGGGTGGGACCTTGGGGCCTCTGCATGGCTTCGCCTATCGACAGGCCCGAAGCCAGAGAGCCCAAACAAGCCAGAGAGCCCAAACCTGAACGGAAAGCAAAGAGGAGCGGCAGGCCAGGCAGGAACGCCAGGGCAAACGTCGCAAGAACAAAAGAGAAAAAGAGGTGAAGGGAAAACAAAGGAGAACGATGTGAAGGATAGGGTCAGGGTGAAGGGAAAGGATGAGGGATCCTGAGACACGCGAGAGCTCATCAAAAAGAAGAGGACAAGGAATCGTCAGAATCATCCAGGGGTTTGAAGTTCTGGGACCTGCAGGTGGGCTACCAGACCGGGAGGTGACGTGTGTTCACGGAGCGGAAGCACAGCGGTGCTCAGGTCAGCCTCTTCTTCTTTAGCTTGTGCTCATGCATGATTTGGTTATGAAATTGTTATTCTTTCAGAGGCATCTTTCTGTGTGTGGAAAACAGTGATTTGCTTGGGTTTGTTTATATATATTTGAATGTAGTAGAAGCTTTTGCAATCAATCCAGTTTCTCTGGAGTGTGTTTTTTGTTTTTCTTCTATCAATGCCAGTTATATATTTGGATCTGAAGCTTGGTAATGATAAAGCTTTTACAGTTTGATTCAGTTCTTCAGCTCTGAAAATGTTTAACTTTTATTAAAATCTGATTCAGTAGTCAGCTAATGTTATAATATATGAGAAAGGGCTTTTTTAATTATAAAATTACTGAATCTTTTTTTTAAATAATTATAATAGTGTGTGTGTGTATATATATATATATATATATATATATATATATATATATATATATATATAGTTTTGTTTTTTACAAATTATTTAAAAAAATAAAAGACATTATTACAAAAAAGTTTGAGGCTATTCAAAATTAGATTATTTTGTTCATTTGTTTGTTTTTAAATAATAATTAGTTTTTTTAGTAAGTCTCTTTTTACACAGGCTGCATTTATTTGATTCAAAACACAGAAAATTGTTAAACTTTTAAATATTAAAATTATTTTGAAAACATTGCCTGTGGTGGCACAGCTGAAATTGTATTATTATTATTATTAATAATAATAATAATAATAATATTGTTATCATCATTATTATTACTGATGTTTAAAACAGGCTTCTTAGAAAATGTGGTCTTACCAACCCCAAACATTTGAACAGTAGTGTAAAACAATTTTATAGCAATTATTAAAATCAACAGAGCTGTCAACACTACTGCAAGATTGTTTAAATGAATGTGGTTATTAATCACAAAATCAATAGCTGTTCCCAACCCTAACAGAATGATGTCAACACTTGAAAGAGAACTGAGATCATTAAGCCCTTTCATTGGGGGGGGGTTGAAGGAAGAATATATCAACTTAGTCATCATATGTCGATACTATCTGCTTCCCACCTCCAGTGTTTCTGCTCTTCTCTCTTTGCAGTGTGAAAGCTGGTCAGTCTTCTTTTCCTGTGTGTGAGAGAGAAAGTACAAAAAAGATGCAACAATAATGTCTATTTTAGACCACAAGGATATGGCAAGCCCGCTGTCACCAGCACATATTCTCTCTCTCTCACTCACACACACACACAAGACACCACCGCACATGTATACTTAATGTCTAAGTCATGTTTTCAAGTTGTTTGTTGATATTTTATTTTCCACATTACAATAAAGTTAACAAGGTGCTTCACAGAAAGACATGTAGCAGCTTTTAGGTCCCGAGGGCTATTAATATTAACTTGAGGCATGTTTTCAAATGTATTCCTAGTTTTTATCTATTTATGCATGTTCTTTGCTCATAGACTGCACTGCATGTTACCGCAATGCTCATTTACTCTGGTCCCTATGTTATAATTTCCATCTTTTGGGGATTGTGGAGTATGATAACTGACATTTTAAACAGTTCTTACAGCAGAGTTTCCCTCAAGGATGTTTTTGCGAGTCTGTCAGTATAGACTGACTAGAGAGAGAAATCTCATTTATAGAGCCGTGCTCTCATATCAATATTATGACCCAAGCCCATTGCCTTCCCGTCATTCCACCACCTATTAGTAACTGCCTGCCCAGAATGTAATTGCGTCATTCTAACCCAAAGATTTAATGGTCATCTTCCTTGGTGAATGTCCCTCATCATTTTCCAATCAGTTTTTCCAAGTCATGTCACGCAACTAATAATATGGCCTTTATACGCCAAGTACATATTTGCTCAGCCTGTCATTAAGAGCGCGTTTTATTGAAGTTTCATTAACGCGTTTGATTCAAAAAGCATGTTGCGCCCGCATATCTCCAATGCATGTCCTCATTCTGTCTCACATGGTGGAACTTTTAATCTGCTTTAGTTGAAGAGGTGAAATGAAGCGAAATGGGAATATTTCTACAAGCAACTTTAGACTTTCAGAGTGAATTTCCGCAAAACAGCAGACCCGTCAACACCCACTTTGATTGTGTTTTTGTGAGGAGGCTTTTACAAGCAAAAAACATCTGTCATGTTCACCGTAGGGTCCCCTTCTAGAGTCAGAATGGGGACGTGTCATATCTGCCTGTATTTGTTGTTATATGGGATTAGCACAGGAAGATGGAGAGAGATGTGCACTGTCCCAGGCAGATCAGTACATTAGAGCTACTCATTGACTTCACAGATGGCTGAAATCCCTAAAGAGGCTTAGCTGATTCCGATGAGCGTGTTAATGCAGCACCCTGCCCTGGATCAAATGTATGGAATGGCAAGGTCAGAAACAAGAAAGCATCAAAATCAGATCTCGCTGTGCAGTAAATTCCAGTCAAACAAAATTAACAGTCACTTGATTGGGGAAACAATATTTCTTTATGGGCACAGTGTAATTTCCAAATATCCCAAATTATGTATAAGATTTAAAGAGATCGTTCATCCAAAAATGAAAATTACCCCATCATTTGCTCATCATCAAGCCGTGTTTATGGACGTTTCACACTTTTTGAAGAAACTGAAATGCAACTTTGGTTTAAAAATATATTGATTGTTCTCGATTGTAATGGAAATTATATCACAATTGAGTGACAGCCATAATAATGAGTAAAAAATGTGTGATGTGTAAAAAGAAGACATCTGTATGCATGCACACTATAGAATATATTTAAAAATAAGACTAATTTTATTGTGGCAAATTTGTGCCCTGTGTTGAATAAACACACTGCAGTGGCTCTCAAAGTAATATAAACCTTGTAATAGATTCTTAAACATGTAGTTAATCCAGATATGTGAACTAAAATTTTAATTCAACAGCCTTTGACACCGACAGTGTGATCTGTGAACCATCCGAGCCTCTGATTTCCTCAGCTGACTGATTAAGACAAATGAGATTTTGCTTACATGTCGTGTAGGAGCACTAGTGAGGACCACAGTCTCAATCATAACAACCCCCCAAAGCCAAGCTGTCGTTTGATGCCTCTTAATTAAAATTCATGGAAGTCGTAGTTTCATACATATCTAAATTGAATCGCGATCTGCAGTGACTGCATTGAGATAGATATTAAAGAACATTGGTGAGGAACACTAGAGAGATGCAAGGTCAGAGTGTAAGCAGCATTAAAATTATTATCTTTATTATTGCATACATGATATAGAGTAATTGGATGAGATCGTATCAAATCATCATGGTCAGCCTTGAGCTGGTAATTTCTGGTGGTGTTTAGAAATAACAAGGTTGATGTTCATTCAGGAGTCACACACGACTTTTAATAAATGTCATAATGTTATAAAAGATGTTGGATTAATTGATCAGTAACAGACTTTATTCTGTGTCCCTACAGCCAGTGTAACCAGCAGACTCTTCCTGTGACATATCAAGCCTGTGTCATCCCAAAGGACTGTGAAGTGACCGAGTGGTCGGACTGGTCCGTCTGCTCAAAGGAGTGCTATGATCTGAATGGACGTAAGGGACAGAGGACACGCATACATCAGGTGAAGCAGTTCCCGGTGGGTGGAGGAGCCGAGTGTCCTGAGCTAGAGGAGAGTGAACCGTGTTCTCCTCAAGGAGAAGGAATCCCGCCATGTATAGTGTAAGTGCAGCATCCCTTCTGCTTTGGTGTTTGGATCATGACATTTATATTATATCTAATATTAAGCATTTACTGATATAAGGGACATAAGCGATGTTCATACTTGATCTGATGCTTCTAAAGATCGAGTCAAGGTACCGTTATTTATTTAAGGCTTTTAAAATGCATATTGTGTCAAAGCAGAAAATTAACTGAAAAGATTATGATATCAATATTTTTGAGGATGATATTCAATATTATATTTTATGTTTCAATGTAGTACTGTGAAATGATTAATCACATCCAAATTAAAAGTTTTTGTTTGCATATGCATATTTTGCATATTTATTATGTATATAAAAACACAGATATATATATAAGAATAATATGTTTATTAAATATCTTTTTATATAATGTATTTGTTTTATTCTTAATTATATGCGTGTAAATATAAAGTATATACTTATACTTATATATTTATATATACATACATGCAGTATATTATGTAAACTTTTATTTAAACCTACAGCACTATATTCAATATTCAATTAGCTTTTGAATTATTCAAAACTTTCTCTTAAAATAGTATTGCTTTTACTCAGCAAGGATTCAATTAATTAAGAGTGCATTTAATTCATCAAAAGTGACAGTGAAGTCATTTATGATTTCTATTTCAAATACATCTTGAATTTTATACTTCTTTTATACATCAAATACATCTTTTAAATTTTGTGTTAATCAAATAACGAAAGGAAAAAAATGAGTCAGTTTTCTCAAAAAAATTTGAAAATGTATTTCTTTTTTTTTATATCAGCACATAATATTTAAACAGATTAAAATAGAAAACATTTATTTATTTGACATTCCATATTATTACTGTTTTACAGTTTAAGTAAGTTACTGTGTTTATTGTATGTTTGATCCAATAAATGCAGCCCTGCTGAATATGAGACTTAAAAAACACGCACACAAGCAAAATGATTATTCCTTTTCAATAATAGGCCTGCAATTTGCCAAAAAATCTCTCTCTGTATGCACGTCATCTGTTGACTGCTTTTGGATAGAATGCATGTGTTAAAACACAGATGGAGGAGTGAAGGGGGGAAGGAGGGTGGGGGTGAAGGTCCTGCTGAGGAAGATGGAGAGATGGCAGTGGGTTGGTGGTTTGGCACAGCGCCACCCTGGAGGAGGTGAGCTGATGAATAGTGAACGTCTGAGAGGACAGGCCACACGCTGTCTAATCTGATCTCCCCCACAGATGGGCCGGTCCAATCCCCATCACTCATTGCCTCGCTACACTGGATCTCACCAGAGCAGAGCGTGTGCCCCTGTATTTGATGGAGGTGAATGGTGCTCCTGTAGTGCTGACCCGGTGTGTGCCCGGCCACGCTCTCTCACCAAACCCCACATGTGCTCTCACTGCTGTCACTGAGAATCCTTTACAGGAGGGGTTTATGACCAGACTTACCCCCTGAGTGAGGTTCAGGTGGCCAAGAGTGGCTTGTAACCATTAAAATTTAATATTCACCTACTGTTAAGCATGTCGTAAATTTCTTAAAGGGATAGTTCATTCGGCATTGCTTACTCACTCTTATGTTGTTCTGTATAATTCAGTGCTCAAAAAAATTTTCCATCAGATTTTTCAATCTGTTTATTTGAAAATGAATTAAATCCATCAATATTTAGAATATATATGTAAACATGTTGGGAAACTGCTTTGCTGGCGGTGCTACATAACTATTAACATATCCTATGCGGCGTGTGCATTACTCATTCAAGTATCCAAAAAGAACGCTTTCTCATTCCACACATTATGTGTAGCTCAAGTATAAAGCATAAATGGAAAGGAAGGGGCCCTCAAAACAAATTACTGAATGCAGTTTTGTCAGAAGCACACTCAAACACACACTGAGTCACAGCTCATGAATATGGAGCTCTGCAATTTTGAGGTCAAATGGACTTCATTTTGAATCTGTGAAAAAGGTTGAGAGCCATTACGATGGAAAGTCAGCAGGAATTCTCTATTGGATTTCAAATACAACCGGCCATATTCAAAAACTGAAAAAATAAATTTTTCATATTCTTTCATTTACACTACAGACGCAAAGCAAGGGACCATTTCCCTCTTAGTTTAGAGTGCATGCTCATGGTCAAGAAATGTTTTCAAAAGATGCTCTTTTTTTTCTTTTTAATCTTCTTATTTGAACTCTTCTAAAAGCTGGAAGCCAGATTTGTTATACTGAAGGTCACTGGGCATTTAAACACAGCACACAAAACGCGCACACGCTTACACACACACTTCCAGCGCTTCCCCCGAGCATGCCCTCCAGCTTTTGATCAGCGAGACACATGGAAAAGAAATGGTGATCAAAGGCCAACGGTAAAGAGGAGGCGCTTTCCTTTTCAGCAAGTTAACACTAAACCAGGAGTTTTATTGTTTCATTTATGTGTATCATTGTCTCATTAGTAAAGGTCGTGAAAATGACCACAAATAGTTGGATAAGGTAGTAGCTGTTTGAGATTTTATTAAAAATGAAATAAAAAAGAAATGTAAAATTTCATTAAATCAATACAAACATAAATACATAAATAAATAAATAGTTTTGTTTTTTTTTTTCTATGTACGCAAAGGCCTGTCTCTCAAATATTGTTCACAAATCTGTCAAAATCTGTGTTATTGAGCACTTCTCCATTGCTAATCCATCCACCTCACAGGTATGGCATATCAAAATGCTGATTAGACAGCATGCTTGTTGTACAGGTGCCTTAGGCTGGCCACAATAAAAGGCCACTCTAAAATATCCAATTTCAGCTGTGAAAAGGGGACAAAGACAAAAGTTTTTTTTATTATTTTTTTTGTTCAGTGTAATAACACTGGTTCTGTTTTGATTCTGGTGTAAGTAGTTAAACCATGGTAACCAAAAATTACTTATGGTTTTGCTACACTAACCGTAGTTTAACCGTGGTATTTGTAGCAGAACTTTGTTTTTGCCAAAAAAAAAAAACGATTACTACACTTTAAACTGTAATACATGGTTCATTTTCATAAAGATGTCTCTGGACAGGAACAATATTATAAAAAAAATGGATATGATAATAAGTACAGAGCGTGTCGGTTTTGTTTGCAACATTTCTATCCATAGCTCAGCTTTTGATGCTTTTCCTAGTGTTCTTTTGCTAACACGATAAATCAAAAGCAGCAGCCCAGCCATCAAACTCAATAATGCTCAATAAAGCTATGACCTTACGTGCATCCTGACTGACGTGGCTTCTGATCAGTCTATTTAAAATCAACTATATTTATAACTTCAAAGGACAGACCAAAGTGGTTTATTTTTGTGTAATAAAAACAAATCTCTAGCCTTCAGAGCATAAATTAACAGAACATTAAATACTCATCAGCACACGTCTGTTCAGCAAATTTCCTTCCTTCCTCTTTCTCCGCAGGTATAATTGGCGAACCACAGAGTGGAGTGACTGCAGAGTGGATGTCCTCCTCAGCCAACAGGATCGTCGCCGGAGCAACCAGACAGGGCTCTGCGGAGGCGGGGTTCAAACCAGGGAGGTCTACTGCGTTCAAGCCCCAACCGAAACCTCATCTAACCTCAGCTCCTCAAGAACAAAGACGGTAACAAAGCTATCACGTTCAGTGTCTTAACCCTCTGCTTGTGGTTAATGCACTTGCTGGTTCAACGATATGTCTCAAACCCATTCAGATCTCTCTCCCCAATCATTTCCTGTTACATTCTCACCAATTATTTGAGCTTGATGCAAGTCCCACACACAGCGTATGCGAGCACACAAACACTTTCCGTTCAGTGAATATAGCTGAATCCAGATGATTTAATGGGCAAACATTAGGATTTGGCAACCGTTCTTTTCCTAGTTAGAACAGGGCGGCAGTCAACATCATCTTCCATGTGTTGTGCATTTACTTTTTTAATGCTGGCATTAACATTAAAACAGGATCATCCATGTGCTCAACTCAAAACTTGCCAAGACCCATATTGTGAAGATGGCGCAGTCCCTTGAATTAGAGCCCAGCTTCCAAAAATGTTCCCAGTTGGTGCTGACATCAACAGTACAGCAGCATATGATTATGGCATCTGATGCCAGATTTAAGCATTTCAGTGAATTTATGAGATGTAATGATGATTGGCCCTAAATAAATAAATAATGCAGATGATGAGCAGTTATATAAGTGTGATGGTAGCCTGAATCAGAGATTTGTATCACAACTGAACTGTTTAGCAATTTTCAAGTTTTATCATGAAACTATAGATGGTGCAGGCTGATGGGTACGGGTGTTATTCACAGCAGTAAACTACCTGGCACAAGCTTATTGGTTTATGTTGCATGTGCAGCCAATGAGCTTGCTGCTTCACATTTAAATGGCTGGTTAGCCTTTACTAGCAGTTGTTCTCAATTCCCAGTCCCCCTGCTCTGCGCATTTTGCATGTCTCCCTTATTTAACAAACCAGAATAAGATCAACAGCTCATTTGTTCAGTTCATGGATCTCTCTCCCAACAAGCTGATGATCTCATCCAGGTGTGTTAAATAAGAGACATCAAAATGCATAGAGCAGGGGTCCCCGGGACTGGAAATGAGATCCACTGTACTAGAACAGTTCGTAGTATGCTTCCTCTGTAACCCCACCTGTATAGATCTGCACGGGTTATTAAATATGCTATTTTTCTTAAATACTCATTTGGTATTAAGAAACTAAATTGTTGTGTGATGTTTTTTTGGCCAAATATATATATATATATATATATATATATATATATATATATATATATATATATAGAGAGAGAGAGAGAGAGAGAGAGAGAGAGAGAGAGAGAGAGAGAGAGAGAGAGAGAGAGCAATGAAGCATGGCTACTTGTGCAAATTTTGTAAAGTGTGTGTGACTAACATGCTTGATGCTACGTTATATTTAGTAAAATCACCTTCCTGTTTTTGGCTCTGACCACCTCTGCCTCAATCAGACTTACAGGCTCACAGTGAGCCGTTAGACAAACATCAGTTGAAGTTTGTGGTACACAATTCAAGCCAACGTATAATTGGATTGCTTTTTAAAGGCTGAAATTAGATCACCAGGGGGAAATTAAGGAATAAAGAAAGCAGAGCTGTACAAATTAATGAGGCAGCTACTGTGGAATTTAAATGCTAATGCCGTCACAGACATACACACAGGTGCAAATACACCCAAACACAAACTCTCTCTGGAGTAATACGACAGAAACAGGGAGGTGCCAGCGCCTCATGCCATGCGCCGAGGCTGGTGCCCGGCCTGTGCTCGCTTTCGACTGACACAGAAACTCCCCTGCCATCTGCTCTGAGAGCTGAACCGCCGACCTCTCGGGGAACTTATTCAAATGTCCACAGCTGTCCTTAAGCAGTCATTGCCTAGTATGGCTTGGTCACACTACAGACAGAAAGACAAAGCACACAGAAAGCAGCTCGCCTTTTGAAAAGAAACAAATAGGCTAAAACTCACCATGGTGCATTCAATAGCTACAATAAGCCTTGATTTTACTTGAAGAAATGCTTGTGTTGATTTGCTGACATTGTCTATTGTGTATTATATCTTTCAGCTGAGCAACATAGGCGTCTTGTAGCCAGTGTAGTCAATTTTTGTTGTCAGTACTCTGTTAGTTTTTTTGTATAAAACACTAAAAATTAATTTGTAAAGGAATTCTAACCTATACAGTTTCTACATAACACCAAGTTCATTTAAAGCAGATCAAGTTACAGAACAAAATCCACTAGTTTAAAGATACACGCCAGTTTTTTTTTTTTTTTTTTTTTAATAGGCTCATTTTGGAAAAGGTAAGTTTTACCATTTTTGCACCGAAAAAAAGTGCTGGCATACATGCAGCACATTGTAGAAGTGGCATAAACTATAAAATTGAAAATGTTACAACAGCAATACACCCAAAATGTGCACACGCAATTTATATCTTTTCTGTTATGCATCTTGGTGAATCAGGACCTTGGTGTCCAGCCTCCTGTCTGTGAGGACATTTTGCCATACAGTGCTGGAATCCCGTCCGTAATGTGGCCTTAAGAGAAGCACATGGCACTGACTGCAGCTTCCTGCTGGGGGAGGTGACAGGCCTGGCGCGCTGACGAGTCACGCGGTGACAGATGGAAGAGCTATGTGAGATAAAGAAAAGGAACAGTGCAAGAACACCTGCACAATCTCACACACACTTTCTTCCCGTTTCACGCAAACCAACACACATACACACCTTAAGCCTTTCAACACCTTGTCTGACTCTCTCATGCTCTTTTCTGAATATAGTTTTTTTCTTCTTTTTTTCTCTCTCTTTTGTTTTCCTTTATTTTTCCTATCATACTTCTCAGCAAACATGGTTACATGTGAGTAATTACAGTTAATTTGATTAATGTGCATATCACATAATTAATTCCGTTGATTTTTTAAACTGATTGCCAGCCCTCAGTTTTCCTCAGTTTCCTGGTTTCCTCTTAATCAATGAGGAACCATTCAGGCACTTTTCCCCTCGGAGAGTTTCAGACAGATTTGAGAGGATTTAATTTCAAGTTCCACATGATTGGACGATTCCAAATGATTTGACACTGGGCCTTTGGAATTATTCACAGGTATTTATATACATTAATGCCAGACAATGAGAGCATCAGGAGTGGTGGTGTACTCAAGGACAGACACCGTGTGCTTTAAGCAGATTTAATCTGGTCATTCAGTTCCAGGGATCATAGCTAAATCCTCTGTAGAAATTAGACAACTATGTTTGTCTGCACTCTGGCTATTTCAGTACAATGTGTCATGCAAGTACATATGAAATTCAGCATGTCACACAAGTTTATCTACGGTTCGCTTTTTTTAAAGCAGCAACATAGCCACTTTTATATTAGCCATCACACATCTGATTGTGCCATTATTAAATTTATGACCTCAAGGTATAGGCTTACCTTTATGGGTCACCACGAGAAAGCAAGCTTCTAAAACATACAAAATGTAGATTTTTTGGAGAAATCTAAAAACTGTATTTTTCTGTAAGGGGTAGGGTTAGGTGTAGGACAGAAACACATACAGTTTGTACAGTATAAAAACCTATGGAGAGTCCCCATAAATCATGGAAACACAACACTTTGTGTTCTGTTTTGCCAGTAGTGAAAAATCAGTGAAATATATTGTTTCCACGATCATGAAAGCTTTGTTTGCATTTCAAATTCATTTTCAATCATTTTGGGATTATGGATTCCTAAACCCATGTAATGAATGCCAGAACGGCACTGAACACAAAGTATGCATTTTACATATCAAAAGCAGCTTGTTGTCTTCCTCTCTGCCAATGCCGCTTCCCATCCGGCTTCCTGCTCTGCTGTTTGGGCCTGGGGAAGCTGTGCTTGATTTCCTCTCCCCACGGGTGGCTTCAGACATTTAGACGACAGGGGAAAGCAGCTGCTGTCTCGATCTTTATCCATTAACACATCTCAGTCACAGAGAGCAGAACACAACAACAGTGTTCATTCTTTTCGCCTCGGCCGTGTAGCTTTCCAGAATATAATCAATGTTGCACCCCGTTGTGGATCTTTATGAGATATTCAACGCCGTGGCTTTGTTACAGAGCTTCCATGCAGCACCGCCCCACGGGCAGGCCTGGGTTATTGATGATGATGATGGTGATGCAAGCAGGTGAATGTGTTGGCGGCTGTCAGACGGACAGAGGGACTGATGGGATACTGGTGCCATAATTAGGCCGGGGAAACCCTGGGTGGGCAAGCAGCAGACCATCTGGCCTCCAAGCGAGTGTTGTGCCACCTGAACAAGGTCAACCTACAAGGAGAGGGTCATTAATCAGGCTGGGTTAACAGGGCGACGATACGTGAGCCGCAGAGACAGGAAGGCAGACAGGTTTTTGCCCACCTCAATACGTCAACAGCGCAACTGCGCCCTAATAAGAAATACAGAGAGACAAGTCTGTTTCTGAGGTAATAAGGGAACTTGCATTTGCAAGTCAATTTGACATTTTTGGCAAATCAATTTTGTCAATTTGACAGCTAATTTCCCTTTTTGACGTGTCACTTTTGGGAGTAAATTCAGCATGCTAAATTGAGCATTTCAGCGGATGTTTGTCCCAGAGGAGCACTTCACAAAAATAAAAAATAAATAAATAAATAAACCTTTTAATTTCTGCTTTAAACAAGCTCAAATAAATCATTAATGACTCTGGCCATGCAATCAATCACTTAGATCCAACTGAAAATCTACACACACTCCAAACACATCAACCGAATGATTTTAGAAATGGCTCGGGGCGCATAGAGAACACCTTTTGGACACAAAGCAATTTGCATGTGAATGAAGAGAAGATCCGTCAAAGTGTATCGGCAGCAGATCTGTTCACGCACTGACCTTGCAGAAAGTCACCTACGGCTCGGAGCTGAAAGCACACTTGCACTAAATGCTGGTTACAGATAAAAAGAAAACAAGGACAAAGGGGGTCTTGGGATTTGTCTAGCAAAATGTGTGCAATCAGGAGCACTTGTTTATGAAAATAATGTTCGTCATGTCATTTTATCTCTTCAAATTTGAGTTGAATGCAATTCATCTGATAACGCCATTTCCCTCACCCGGTCCCCCATCAAATCATCATATATATATATATATATATATATATATATATATATATATATATATGAAGTTCAATTGCAAAAACAATAACTCGTTCCAATTGATCTCATTCTGCATTCAGGTTATGTTGACTATATTTGACCCTTGACCACAAAACCAGTCATAAGTGTCAATTTTTCAAAATTGAGATTTATACATTATCCAAAGCTGAATAAATACACATTCCATGGATGTATGGTTTGTTAGGATATAGAACAATATTTGGCTAAGGTTTGAAAATTTGGAATCTGAAGGAAAAAAAAATGTGTGAACACAAGATACTTGCGTTAACAAAACAAAATCTTATGAAAGTTTTTTTATGTGTGTTTGCGTGCATTTTTGTGACAAATTAGAACATCAGTTTGTATAACAACATGAGTATGACTTTTCAGGACATTACTCCATGTCCCCATTTTTCAAAACTCTTATTAATTAAACAGAATGGAGTGCATTGAAAATCAGAAATAGCAGAAAGTTTCCTGTAAGGGAACTTTTCACAGAAACGAACGTGTGTGTTAATCAACTATCTGAAATAGTTTTGGACTTGTATGTAAATCATATACTTGAATGAACTGTATATTCCTATTCCATTTGCAGTACATCTAGTTTTACAGGGACTCTGTAACAATGTCTGTCTGTGTCTCCTCAGGCTTATGTGCCAGTGAACAGTGACCTATGTTTGGGCATTTCTCCTAACACCACCCAGCTCTGCCATATTCCCTGTCCTGTGGAGTGTGAGGTGTCCTCCTGGAGCGCATGGGGGCCCTGCACCTTTGAAAACTGCCAGGATCAGTCCACAAAGAAGGGTAAGCTTGAGCTACAGGACCACTTCATCTTTTACAGTTGTGTTTGGGAAGCGGTCATTTCACCCATCTCGCTAAAACAGAGCGGATCGATAAAACGTCCTCTTTCATTGTAAATCACATGAATTGTGTACGGGTCGCCTTTCAACGCATTACTCACCCCCTCCCCCACCTCTAACCTCTATCTGCGCCATCAGCATCCGGGCCATAAACTTATCAACGCCTGCTGGGACACAAGATTCATTTTCTCAACGGTTTATGAACCAGTAGCATTGTAGAGGGAACAACAAACAAAAGGGACCCACGGAAAAATAAAAGATGTCAGGAAATAGACAAAAGACAAAAGGGTAAGATGGCTTCAAAGAGGCAAACACAAGCTTCAGATGGTCTCTGGAAGGATCCGAATCTGCTGGATTCACAGGATGGTGGTTTACCGAATGCTGCTGACAGTTGGTATAGTGTATCAAAGGTGCTGGCACGCTGGCTGCTTTCCTCGTTAATTATGGCTGGGACAGCGACCCGTGCCATGACTAATGCATATTGACTCTTCCCTAATGAAGCGACTCAAAAGGATGGGATGGGAGGAAATTCTCCACCATGCATCTTAATGATGGATTCTCTGTGAATCTGTGTCTCACACTCTCTCTTCAAACGCCCACGGTTCATACTTCATGCTATATAGCTGTAATGGCAGGTCTCAGCACTTGTGTATGTACAGTATGTGGGCTCTCATTATTCAGGGAGATGTGGCGAAAGCAGTGAAGGCCTTTTTTTATACATCCAGTAGTTCCTGCACATGGACAGAATAGAACAACATGTTGCTACAACATTAGTGCTTATTACATTACCAATACACATCCATGATCATTAGCTATAGGGTTGTGGATGTAAAATCTGTACTGAGATAAAGTCAGATACACAATACCACAAGAGTTTGATCTGAGATGTAAGTTTAAAAATGTAATATATTTATATATAATTCAAACATATATATTTAAAAATTTTATTTTATTTTACTGGAAAGCAAAGATCCAATAAAAAAAATATATATATATATATATATATATATATATATATATATATATATATATATACACACACACACACATTCAAAGGACTTTACCTCTTTACGTTTCCTGCTCCCCTAGAAAATCTGGAACAATATTTAGAAGTATTTCAATTTAGATTAAAGCAAATATTTCGGGAAAGCTTCAAAATCGTAACACACATTTTAGAACTAAATTCTCAATAATTTTAATAAGCTCATTCCTCAATGTTTTTTTCACAGTCCTGCTTTGATGTTGCGCAACAACCAAATCCTATGCTGTCTCACATTCAACAAATGATGATATAAACTTTTATTAAAACAGCAAGGCTGTGCTTTTGTAATATATCAGTAGTCTTTATTATAGCCTGAACAAGCTACAAAATAAGCTTGATGGGAGATAAAGTACAAATTACATGTGACATCTCAACCTGAGGCCCCAATAACATGTCAGTGTGCACCTTAGACGTGATGACCCAAGAGATACTGATGAGATTTTTGTGCGGCTGTGCCTTTTGTCTATTTTTGATTAACAGAGACTAATATGAAACCCAGTATCGTGCTTTTGTCTGATAAAGAGAGGCAGCATATGCCATCAGACACCTCCGGGCTGACTGACAGGACGTGATACAATCCCCTTACACACCCACAATGAGCTCTTCGCTGACCTTCTGATTAAATAAAGCCGTGAGGAGAGCGCAGGACAGAAGTAATCAGAAAAAGGGACAACGCTGGCATCTCCAACTAACTCCTAAAGGCCCCCCTCTCCCATATTACCTTATCGGCCCCAGACAGCAATGTGGATTAAACCAGAGGCCAGGGACTAGAGAGGGGAGGGTGATGGCAGGGTACGTGTAGGTGACCTTGCGCTGGTCATGAGTCCAGTCCACCCATTTTCATTCCTCTGGAGCCCTTTTCCTGCCCTTGAATGGGAATACCCCTGGCGTCAAAGCCTCTTCTGTATTAATGGATTGCTGAATGCATTAGTCCCTTTGGTGAAAGGCAGGCATAATGAGGGAGGAATAATAATATTCATTATGATGAGCTGCTTCAGTAATTTCTGTCATCTTGCAAGCTTAATGGACCGATATGTTTAATGTAATATTACAGTGATTGTGCAATGTGACAGTTTAGAGGGCTAACGCATGGGGATTGCATTGACTAGTTGATTAGTTCAGACACTAGTCGGGCAGGCAATGGGTCAGTGTAATTTTTTTTGCTTTATTTGGCAATGCATAAATAAAATGTATGGCTGATTGAAAAGAATGGCTGTCCAAAGAGTAAAGTGATTTATTTTTTTTTTTTTATGTATTCTTGTAAAATATTTGTCTATAGTAGTAGTAGTAGTAGTAGTAGTACTAATAATAATTAGTATCTGTATAATATTAATAGTGTTTAATTATGTATAGTACATAAATTATTATTATTATTTACTTTATTATATCTATAATAATTTATTATATATATAATAATTATTATTACTTTGTTATATTACTTTAATATAGTTTGTTTACTATTAAAGTATTTATTCAAATTATTTTCTTTATTCTTAACCAGTTGTTATAGATATAACACTTGCTTTATTTAATTTAACAAATAGTTTAAGGTTTTTTGTTTGTTTGCTTGTTTTGTATAACAACCATGCCATTTCATGTTATAGCCTAATTGATATTTTGTGACAGTAAAAACTTGTTGAATTAAAATGTTCAGTCATTTGAACAGATATATTTACTTTTTTAGTTGACAGTTTGACCTTTCTACATGATTCAGCCTTACTTGCACCTTTTACTCCCACCAATTAACTCAATGGAGTGAATCAGCAACAACGACTTTAAGTCTCATTTGTGCTCTTCAACAGGTTTCAAACTGAGGAAAAGGAAAATCATGAACGAGCCCACAGGTGGCACAGGAAACTGCCCCCACCTGACAGAAGCGATTCCCTGTGAGGAGCCCAGCTGCTACGAATGGCTGCTGGTGAAACTGGAGGAGTGTGTGCCCGACAATGACAAAGTATGTGGACCGGGAACCCAGAACCCACAAGTACAGTGCATCAACAGTGACGGTAAGTGATACACACTCCATCTGCTTGACATGGGACTGTCCACACATAAGCATTTTAAGCTAATTAAAAATCTTTGCCTGAATAGACTTTCTATTTAAGGGTCATGCCCAGGCGTGCGGTGTGTCAAATCTAGCAACAAATCCAGATTGTTTTGTTCTTGTACAGCTGGGTCCATTCTTGAGCTCTGTCCATAGGGCTTATGTTCTGGACTCATGCCCAATGCCATAATTGCTGTTTTTGCACAGGCGGCTGGTAATACTTCTCTATTGTTAGAGTGGCCAGAGGGGAAATTCAGAGCAATAAGAAGTGGCACCGCTGCCTTTTACTCTTCTAAACACAAAGCCACATGTGCCGGGGCGGTCTACCGTCTAACTAGCCCAAAGGCCCCAAACTCTCCAATAGCGTCTGGATGTTATTGGCTTGACTGAGTACACGGTAGCTAGGGAAACCAACACCAGTACCATCTGCACCATCTGCGAGATCAGAGAAAATACAGTTTACCTGGGGACAAGCACATGCCTGGATCTGTGACCATAGCTGACATTAACACCGCAATATACTGAAAAGAGGAGAGCTGGAGTGGCTGCAACACTCTTGTACCGCAGAGTTTTAGTGGTTGGGTCCAACAATTAGAAAACATGGACACCCGTTTAAATTATTGTTAACATTTATTATTATTTTATGATTTTTTTTTTTAAAGAAAGGAAGAAGAAAGAAAGAAATACTTTAATTCAGCAAGGACACATTAGCAAGTATTATGTTTTTTTCAATTAAATAAATGAGGTATTGTTTGGGTATAAGATACCTCTTTGAAAAACATTAAAAAAATGAATAAATCTTACAGATGCCAAAATCTTTAATGGTATCGTGCCTCCAAACAAACAAATAAGAACATGAAACACAAATGACTTAATATTGCTTAAGCTCTATGTGGATTACTCTTATTACATTGTTTATTCTTACTATTTGAGAAGCTTTTGTCAAAAGCCACTTTTATATCTAATTATGTAGGGCTGGAAAATCTCCCATCTGTCTTGGTTTTGATTTACATTATTTACACAGCCTAAAACTTCACAGATATTTGAGAAATGAAATATCCCAGCTATGTTGTACTAACAGTTTTTAATGGGATTTTATGGATGAACACTTCGCTGTGGTTGATGAGGAGAGGCGAAATTCAGCGCCGCAAACCCATAATTCTGATTCATCCGATCTAATTAATTTCATATAATAGAGACTAGAGCATAGCTGAGTGAATATTTTAACAAACGAAGTGGAAAGCCTGTCTCCAACATGTGGAAGTGAAATAGGTTCATTCAGCGAGCTTATCAAAAATAATTAACCTTAAATTATTGTGGATATGAGGGACAAGTACAATATTCGTTTTCTTTTCTTTTTTTTTAAATAGAACCACCAACTCTGTGACTTCTTTTTCTTCGCCTACCGTATTGTTAATGTCTTGTCTGGAGGTGCGGCTCGACTCGGCTTGCATTAATGAATCAATTATGAGCGCACACCGTAATTGTATTTTACATCCTCGCGTTTCGCTCCTTGTTCCAGTAAATTTCGGTGTGTGGACATGGCAATTACTGCGACATTCCAGAACCTCAGCATTCACATCGCTAATGAGGACTCGGGGGAGAGAGAAAGGCAGAGAGTGAGGACAGAAAGAGAGAGGCAGAGAAAGGCTGTGTGTGTGTGTGTGTGTGTGTGTGTGTGTGTGCAACTCAATCAGTTTTGCAAGGCTTATAATCAAGCATCCCATTCACACCAACTGAAGGTGTCATACTGCATGTGCCTCAGCTGTCACCTCAGAGACGACTGCCACCTCCCCCCGGCCCTCCGACGAACCTCATCTCCCAGACAGTTACCCTGAGACACCTTCCTTAACATGCCGCGTATAACCACTGTACTTTATGCAGCACACTGATTCTATAGCTCCAGCAGCCACGCATTGAACAGTTTGATGACCATTTCATTTAAGTAAGAAGCTGACCTCCCCGTATTGACGCTAAAAGGCATGGCTTAATTTTCTCCTCTCGAATATATATGTGGGTCAAAATGGTCTTGGATAAGATATGATATATGAGTGCTATGCTTGTTTTGTCATTGAAATGGTAATTTAATAATTTAGATTGTAGTTTGTGGGTCAGATTTTGCCTGGGGACCAAAATGCCTTAATTAACATACTAAATATGTCGTTTCAAACCTGTTTGACTTTCTCTCTTATGTGGAACACAATAGAATGTTGAGGATTTTAAAGGATGTTTTTACTTTTTTTGTCTGTAAAGTGAAAGTCAGAGTCCGAAATAACATCTGACCCCTTTGACTTTCATTGTGCAAAAAAAATTAATAAATACGCTAAGTCAAAATAAATAAAGGTGGTACAATACTGGGTAAATCATTAACATTTTGTAAATACAGTACACAGTAATCTTCCCATATATTGTATAGACAGTGGTTTGACAGTTTCGGGTTATTTGTCCATATATGGATATATGAAAATATATATCCAAAAGCTGATAGAAACACTGGTCATTACTCTGTTCCTCCCTAGCCATAGGCTTACTGCAACACTTTGACCCATTTAAGTCCAGATACCTTGCTGTAGTGAGGAATAATATGATTTGTTCAAGGTCACCTCTGTCTTTGTCCTGCCTGCTTGAGCGGGGTAGATGGTGAATATGTTGTTCTGGCACCGGTGGCAAACCGCCTATATAAATGAAATTAACTCTGTTAGTCCTCAGAGTCAGCCTGCATTTAGCTGAACTCCCTCTCTCCCTCATTAACTTTGGGAAGAGTAGTGTGCAGCCTCATCAGAATGTGACAGCGCTCAATAGAGGAAATGTCAGATGCCGTCTGGTACTTTTCCATCAGGGGACAGTCAGACGCAGGTGAGATGTATAAGGGCTAGACGCACAGCTGATATTACATTTTCCCCCAGCGTGTACTCACTGAGTTATTCATGAGGACAGCTGATTTGTTTTGTCTGTGAGATTTGCCTTATGTGCAACTTTATTTTATTTTGCACATTTGAAAAGTATTTTATGAAAATCCAAGATGATGATCAAACCAGTCACTTTGTTACAAAACTTAAATAAACTTAAAAACTTAAATGAAGGTGTATATAAATATCTGTAATGAGCTGTAAAGTTTTTTTTGTTTTTTTTTCTTGAAGTGAAATGCTGTGTATAAATACCAGCAGTGTGCGGAAGCCTAACACTTCCCACCCCCAATCTCAACCACTTCTCATTGTTCCTAGTGCCTCCCCTCTTCTCTCTCATTATTGATTCCTGTTGTCTGGTGCTGATGAGAATAGATCTGTTGTGTCCCACGGGGTCCCTGCCGTGTCATCTGACTCAGTGGGTTTTCTGTCACTTTGGGCTTTTTTTCAGGGGTGGGGTTCACCGATCGATACAGGGGCTGGTATACAGTACACACAGGGGTTGGTGTCCAAAGCTAGGTCTTTCAGATGACCTCTGTGGGCAAAAGTATTTTTGTTGTTTTGTTTTGTCTGGTTTTACTTTGTTTTGATGTTCTTTTTGTTCTGATTTGTTTCGATTTTTCCTTGTTTGTTTTGTTTTTGCTTTGTTTTGATTATTTAAATATCATTTTTTTGCTTATTTTGGTGCTTTATTTTATTTTATTTTATTTTTTATTATTATTCTTTTTGTTCTATTTGTTGCTTTGCTGATTGATTTTGCTTTGTTTTATTTTGTTGCTGAGAAAAGAAATGATCCCTTCATGTACAAGACAAAGATTTCAGTTAAATGTTACACTAAGAACATGTTACAATAGCGGCAATTGCTGCATTGGCTGTTTTTCTTGGACGGCATTTATGCATAATTACATGTGATTGTGTGATTGTAAACATCGCCGGATCATCATCCCTCTTGGGTGCGCAGCTGCCACATCCTGTTTGACACTGAAAGAGTAATCTAAAATTTATGTGCGAGAAGCACATTAAAGTCTGCTGAACTACTTTCTGCTGTTAAACTTTTGGGGGCGAAATGCATGCCATAACTATGCAATAGGGCTTCTATATGCAGTTTACCCTATGTCCTTGGAGATTTATATGCTGGAAATTAGCAGTGGGTCATTAGTAAAAGGGACCCAACTGAGAGTGTTATAATGTCCCCTAAAATATAGGGACACACTAAGTTCTTATATGTTATAGGGGACATAGGGAACCTGCCCATCCAAATGTTGTCTTGACCCCTTTGAATTTTATCAGTGTTCTGGTTAATGCATACACACATACACTGTGTTAATGTTTAAATGAGTGTTTGTGTACCGTGCACGGTCTGGCATAGATAGACAATACACAGAATTCTCTGTGTGGGTAAATTTATTTACGCACTGAGTGGGATGTGTATTAATGCTCACACACCTTAGCACAGCATCAAGTGAGGTTTCACTTTGCTTGGCTTTTGACTTTTTGAAACATGTCTGTTTTTCTATTTGGATATTAGTTCTTAATTTGCTAGAGTTTGCCCTCTCATACTGAAGTTTTTGCTGGTCTTCTGGGATGCTTGTTTAGGATGTGAGAATATAACAGGCAACTTGTTTTGTTGTTCTCAGGTGACTACGTGGACCGGCAGCTGTGCCGGGACGCCATCCTTCCCATGCCTGTGCTATGCGATGTGCCCTGCCCCAAAGACTGTGTGCTCAGTCCCTGGACTTCGTGGTCTCTATGCTCAAATACCTGCTCAGGGAAGAACTCGGAGGGCAAGCAGACCAGATCACGCTCCATTCTGGCCTACAACGCTGGGGAAGGTAGGTTTTTTTGGGTTGAACTGGTCTTTGGGCAGAAGGTATTCAGACAGCTCTCATAACTGGATTTCAACTGAGCTGAACAATGATGTATCTTGTTGCTGCGTATCCTGCTCAAAAACAAACAGCACTTTGCAGTCTTGTTGCAGTCATAGGAGTATTGAAAACCTTGAAAAACTTTCCAAAGACAATAATTTAATTAATAACGCATGAAGACTGGTTTCTTTTGTATCTGTGAGAAGTTAAAATAAATAAATAATAATAACATTCATTATTCAAAACCGTAAATTCAAACATTCATCAGTTGATTAATAATGTAGTAGTAATGTACAGTGAAATTAGTGTCTGGAGCTCATGAGTCAGAAAACACACCATTCAAAACTATGGGTTGGTGTGTGTGTGTGTGTAATATATATATATATATATATATATATATATATATATATATATATATATATATATATATATATATATATATCATATAAATATATAATTTTTCATTCAAATATGCATATTTCATGCTCAAAAAGTATTTCCTATTATCAGTCTTAAAGACACAATGAATTGAAAACAATGATTCTTTAATGAATAGAAAGTTTTTATTTGCATTTACAGTTTTACAGCATTTATTTGACATAGAAATGTTCTATCACTGGGACAGTATCTTTCAAAAGGTACACTTTTGTACCATTTAAATACTATTATGTGCACTTTAGGTAAAGTACTAATATGTTTTTATGTTTAAGGTACCATTATGGACCCTTGAACATGCATTTTTTTATTTATTTCTAAGAGTGTATCATACTTTTAATATAATTTTATTCTACACAGTAAAAAGTATCTGGAGTTTTACAGAGAATATGTTTAACTTTTAAAAAATTATATTCAGCAATTTTATAAGCAGGTAGCAGGGGCTGCAGTGGAGTCGATTTCAGCTTAAATCCACTATTTTTTGTGGTTCAGTATGTGCTCAGCATGTATCATGTGCTTTTATGTATCATGTGCTTTCTTTTCTCTAAGCGTCCTGCTGTTAAATGTATTAAGCACTATAGCCTTTAGCCCAAAACTATGGTTTTTCCAATGATCTCTCCAATGATTCCTGCTTGTTTAGATATAATCAATCACCCTCTTTTTCTGCTAATGTGAATTTGTATGCTCATGTAGACATAAGCGGATTTCAAGTATCTTACTGCACTTGCCCCTTATGTTGGTTTAACATTCTTCCATGTGAGCAAAAAAAAAAGAAGCCCATCACAAGGTAATGAAGGTCTCTGAGCATTAAGTGATTCAAACCTCAGGTGAGCTCAGGCTGTAAGTGTGTATCTGATGTGTAATAGACTGATGGATAAGTGGTTGCTTTGGGCTAAAACCTCTTCCTTCCCTTCACCACTCACCAGCCAGAAATCCATTTCCGCAAATATGCAGCTTGAGGGAACAGGACTTGCACTGCTGACTGAGAGCAAATCGGCTTGGTTTGCTTTAACATCACATCATTTACGGTCATGCTAGTGCCAGAATCAAAGGTAGTGCGTTGGCTACGTCTGTGGAGTGCGCTTGCTTTATATATTACAGTTTTAACACAAATGCGTGGCCACATATGCACAATAATGCATTCTGCCCTGTGGCAAATTGTGCTACGTGCTGCGATACATGGATTATTAGCCCTCAGACGATTCAGGAGACGCCGGACCAAATTGATGACAGGCGTCTGAGAAAGCAGGTGTGTGCTGACAGTAGCATGAAGTTTAGTAGATCCTGTTCTGCTTGCCATCTGCCTCTTTGTTAGGTGATGGAGAGAATAGTATAGAGGCATTGGTCATTTTTTGTGTAGCTAAGCCTCTCGGAGTAGGACCTAGCTGCTCAAAATGAGCAGAAATGTACAATCCCACACTCCAGTTGCCTCATTTTATTCTATTAAATTTGTAGCCTGTGAGGGCCTCCTACAGAAAATAGGTTTTCAAATTGGGCCTCATTTAAAAGGAGGGGTGGTGGGACTATTCAAACGTTATTATTTTTGTTATTATTTATTAACATTTTCAAAGAAAATATGTTAGCTTAAGATTTATCATACTAATTGAATTTGAATAATGTTGTTTGTGTTGTTAATATTAATTGAATATGTTTGATTTAATATTTTATCAAATTTTCTCAGTTTGATCTTTTATTTTTCCTTTGAAAGACATAATATTCATGATTATTTGATTTCACTGACAGCCCAATTGTAATGGAAGTAAGCGAAAATGGTAAAACTGATTTGGCACAATGTTTACTGTAAAATGTCATACAATAATTAATTTCCATTCAAACTAAATGTTTGTGCTCTACGTTTGATTTACTGTGTGATTCATTAACTCTTTCTTTCATTCATTTTATTTTTATTTGACAATTTTAATGCTTTTATTCATGGTGTGGTGCGTCTCTTATTACATTTGGTCTCGCGCTCACAAACCTTATTTTTGAGCAGGCTGAAATGTAGTAACATAACTTGAAATTCCATCAACATTCAGTTCATTCACGACACCATGTGTGCTCGACCTTCTTTGCAGCTATATTCTAGAGGTTTGCAGATCCCCAGACTGAGCACCCGCACCATTTCAGTGGTAAACCAGTCAGTGAGCGACCCTCGTATAGGGCCTTGAAAAACCTCTTTCATCACTGACAGCCTAGAGTATATAAATGGATAAAATGTTAATGGAATGTTAAAACATTCATGATTCTACATAATAATGCATGGTCAGATATGTAACACATATTTGCTCTTTCTAAATGGATCTTTTCTTGTGCGTGTCACGCAGGCATCGCTGCGTACTGCATCGAGAGAAGCTTAACACAAAACGAAATGCGGATGAGTATCTCTGCAATGTGAACTGCGGCTCTTAATGGTGCAGAGATGGACCAAGAACATGCAATTACTCTGAGCTGTGCGAGGACTCACTTTGTAATTGTACAAAGGATTAGTCTTCATCTGAGTCACAGGTCAATAAATAACCGGAGGGAGTGTTAATCCCCATTTGAAACAATGTGATTCTGGTGCAGCTTTTTTGAAGCTCCGCTAATGCATTGCCCCGGCATGCCCTGGACCACTATGAGATGCTTTGGAAGTCAAATAACCTTCCTTTTGTAACTGTAAAGAGTTGTTTTCTCTCTTCCACGGCCATTATTGTGACTGTGCTGCTAACAGCAAGTGTTTTCTAATGGTTCTCACATGTCTAATGAAGTGTGTTATAATAGTCGATAACCTTTTAATAAATTAGATACTGAAGGACTGTGTTCTGCATTGCTACAAAGGATGAGTCAATTATTCATTATTTTTGGAGCTCTTAAACAAGGAGCGCTGCTTGATGCATGGTTGGTCCATTTTTCTCATTCACCGGTTTACCGTTTTCTCATTGATCGGTGTGCGGTTGTTAATGCGCACCATTGAGATAATGGCTGACCGCCCGTGGGGACCGCAGCTTGTAATGAAATCCAAGCAAAGCCTGGTAAATAAATCTAGGAGCAGCTCTTTGTGGACCGTTAACTCATGAATTCGACCCTACTCATATTTCATCTACATATTTCAGTTTCTAGATGTTTTATTTACCATTCTACTATTACATCAAGGATTTAAAGTAATAATTGGCATTTTTGCTGAAAATGTACTCATCCAAGATAACCACAATAATCCATAAGTAATCCACATAACACCAGTCCATCAATAAACCTCTCTGTGATGCAAAAAACCTTGTGCTTGTAAGAATGTACAAGGCTTTTTAAACTACTTTCCATCCAGAATGGTCCTTAAGTAGATTAAGCATCATTTACCAGCAGTAAGAGTTGAAAACAAACTTGTGGGTGGATTCTGATGAAGGAAGACCACAGGCGATGGACTTTTTAAATTCACAAGACGTTGATGGACTGGATTTGTGTGGATAACTTGTGGACTGTTGGGATGCTTTTTTTATTTTTATTGGGAATCATTGCTTGATATATTAATACTCTTGAATTAGGCAAAGTTAAGTTAAGTAATGGAGTACTCATAATACAAATTATTTTTAGAACATTTAGAATACGGTAGCGCCATGAGATCTCTCGCGAGAACCTGGCCTGGACCCTCGCGATAGTGGTATGATGGTGTGTGAGGAAATTCAGTAATGCTGTCTACATCGGACGCGAAGCTCGATACATGCGCTAATGCCACCTATTTGACTTGGCTCTTTCAGCATTCTTCTTGCGTATGCGCGCGCTATCCATGAGCCCTGCTGACGACAAAAATTGACGTAACCGGAAGTATACTTTGGCCTTTAAGCTGTTGCGTGTGGCGTCTATTTGGCCCAACTAAAGCTTTTCGAAAAATCACTTACCCTCCCTTTAAAGGGATATTTGTGTTAATTGCTTTTAATTATTTATACTCTTTGTAATTCTTTGTGTAATTACTTGCCTGTCAGTTTGTGGCAAAATATTAATGTTGTTTGTTACTGCATGCAATTCATTAAAATAGAGCTGATAAAAAAAATGGGTGCATTTTGTAATGTTTTTGTAATGTACTATTTTTCCTAAATGTTTTATCATTGAAGTTTTATTTGAAAAAGTCTAAAAATGTTGCCTCATCACACGCCTAGAATACAGTCACAACATTGTCATTAAAAACGATTTTATTAAGCAAATTCATTATGTTTTTTTTTTTTTCTAAAAAAATGCTTCCAGGCAAATGGTATGTTGCCATGGAGCAAAAAAAAAAAAAAAGATCTGCTATGGAAGCTGACAGCAATATGGTGAATAGGTGTCAGCTCATATGTGTTAGAGTTTTGGATTTCAGCACAATTGGAAAGTTGTATTAACCGATTACAAGCGGTACTGTAACTATAGGTTTTGGAATTTTTTTATGTAATGTGAACGTAACTTCCTATGCAATATCACCTAAACAATATACAGAATGGTCAAATAGCAGGTGATGTTTTTACAGTTTAGGTTTATGATTTACCCAGTACCGTAACACCGTCCTAACCCTTTATGTGTTTTAGGTGGAGGTCAGTGCCCCAACAGCAGCGCCTTGCAGGAGGTCCGCAACTGCAATGATCATCCCCTGCACCGTGTACCACTGGCAGAGCGGGACCCTGGGGTCAGTGCATAGAGGGCGCGTCCGTTCCGTCTGCCAACAGCTCGCTGAGCGCACTGGAGCAGGAGTCGGCACTAATGATGCGTTCTGCTCCGTCGGAATGCAGGCAACGCAAAGTCATTTGTGTCGGGTCAATGTGGGCCAGGTGCCACCGAAAGTATGTGTTTTAAATGTGATCCTATAAATCACCTTTGTTTCATTTATACTGGGTGTATACTTGGCATTTGTTGGAGAGATGTTGAAGCAGGTTATGTATTTTGTTTATTAAACTCAATCTCGATGTCTGTTGCTTGATCTTTATTGACAGATAGGGACTGTAAGTTGATGAGCTCTCAGCCGGTAGTTTTAAGCATCTGAATCTGGTCTTTCCCGAAGGCGTCTGCAGGAAAATAAATGATCTGTTTATTTATTCATTTTAATAGTGGCATTATTCTGTCAGTGGCTGTGGAATCAGGTGTGTAGCTCAGGGACCCCCATGCTGGCAATGGAAATGAGTCCCGCTTTCTTCCAGGGTTATTCATGTGCTGGCTTTACCCACTGATCTACACATTCATATACACACACACGCAGAATATACACACGTGAGCCGCATGCTGATCATTATGGGATTCCATGCCGAATGAAGAGGAGCAAGGATACGGGAATGCAGTATGTGTGAGAGGATAGAGAGAGGAAGGAGAAAGTGAGCTGCCAGTATGTTTAGTATTTTGAGACATATATGATATTTGAGGATTACATTGTAAAAGATTTTCTGAAATTTATTTTGAGCAGTAGAAACGTTGATGAAAAAAACACAATTATAGCTGAATTTATTATTATATTATAGTAAAAAAACATATCAACCTAAATCCACATAAATATTTATTAACAAAATAACTAATGAAACTTTTAATTTACATTTTTTTAATTTTATTTCTTTACAATTTTATTAAAAATTAATTTATTTGAAACATTTTTATTTATTTATTTAGTAACTGTGCAGAATATATTTTTGGGGAAAAAATATATTCTCAGCCTAGCAAGTAAAGTTATACATTGAAAAAAATTAACATAATTATTATTTTTTTAGAATGGCTTTAGTATTTGGTTTGTTTCCCTTTAGCTCAAGCTTCATGAACTCAATGACTTTGTTCTTCAACATGATCGAAAAATGTTTTTATTCAAAGAAAATCTGAGCATCTGTACATCCCGTTTATTGTTGTTATATACGCAGGTGTCCAGAGAGTCTAGCGTCAGAGACTATTGGCCGTGTCTTCTGCCCTGCAAGAGGACTGCATTGTCACTCCTTACAGTGATTAGGGCGCCCTGTCCTTCCTCCTGCCAAACAGGTAATTTTCACGCACTTATGAAAACTTGCATAAACCTCTGATGCATCTCTTAAACTAAAGTAAAATAGAAAAATGTTTCTATTGACATCAATACATAAAAATGGGTCACTTTTAACGTTCGGAAGGTTAGAAACCGATTCTTTTGTTCCACAATCACACTCTATGAAGGAATTGTTGTAGCAGCAACTCTGCCTGGTAGGAACCAGAACTAATATTATAAGAAGCTGCCAGCATCTGAGCCATTTGTCATATAGACCAAACAGGCATTGCATTGCTTATTATTTATGAAATTGTTTGAGTAAATATCACACTCCAGTGTTTTTTATCAAAATATTGCATTTTTAAAGACCATCTGCTTGACAGTTTCTTCTTCACTGAACTCTGAGCAGATCCTCCTTCCCCTCGTTATTTTTCTTCTTTTTTAGTACTTGTTACATTTACAGTAAATATTTAATGTATGTCATTTTATTACCTTTTTACATTATTACAAGAAAACATTCCTCTTTCTCACAGAACATTGAATAATCAGATTAATCAGCACAAATTTATAGATGCCTTCACCCAGTGGAGCACTTTGCTAAAGAAATGTGAATCTCTGAAAGAGGTTTATCAAGAAAAAAAAGAAGCTTAATATTAGTCATTAAACTATAAAATGGTAGTTTACAGGGGATGTTACTCATATATATATATATATATATATATATATAGATATATATATATATATATATATATATATATATATATATATATAAACAGTTAAAGGTTGGATAAAGACATGTTAAATGTAACAAAGTCGTATAAGAGATTTGTATACTGATTAGAATCTGTGAGTAGGGTTGCGTTTTTGCAAGATTTTCTATATTTATTCATGACAGGTTCATATCTTCTGTTCATCCTCTAGAGTGTGTATATCCAGGTGGTCCTGTCAAAGAAGAAACAATCAAGGAAAGCATTATCATACAGCTTCCAGCTAACGGGGGCCATTGGAACTGTCAGAAGTGCTCTTCCAGGAAGAGAAATGTGATGCTGGATCTGTTTGTCCAGGCTACAGGTGAACATACGTACCTCCTGTTTGCAATTATAGTACAGAAATTTCATAAAACCATTTTAATTTAATTTAATTTTACTTGCATAATTTTATTTTTATTATACTTTTTTACATTATTATTATTCAGTTTTATAATTTTCAAATATTTATTTATTGTTTTTGTCACTGAGTTTATTAAAAATAAATTCTATTAATAAATGTTAATGTAATAATTTTGTATCTAGTATTATATATTATTATACTATACATATAGCAATGATAGAAGACAGTTTATATAGGTATATATATATATATGTATATATATATATATATATATATATATATATATATGAAGTATAAGTATAATGTTATACTGTGTATGTGTGTATAATTACTATTTGTGCTACCAGGTGGAAAACCCACAAGTATGGAGGTGTCAGTTGGGTTCCTGGACCATTACGTCAGGAGAGTCCTAGAGCACAGAGACCTGTGGACCAGGACTACAGGCTAGAGGTACAGAAAAAACTCCATTATCAACTTCACAAATGAGATGCAACATCTTTAGTATCTACCTAAATCCTTTGTTGTCGTCTACCTGTAGCTAGAGACTGTTAAATATGTAGTAAATGCATAGGATTGCTAGTAATTGATCTGTGACTGAGTGTTACCATCAAAGGGCTGCGTAAACTCTTCTGGATTTAAAGTAAATGTTATTTCAGAGATTCGGGAAGCTGTCTGTTTGCAGTCCTCGAGCTTGATATCCTTTTGCTCTGACTCTTACCAGTAAAACCCTTTCAGGGTTCAAATTCCAGGCCATTGGTGTGGTGTGTTTGAAAAAACGTACCTGAAACTGAAAGATGAGAGTCTTGTGATATGTATGCCGAGGAACATTAATTTTTTCATGCTATATCACTGATAGAGATGCATTTGCTAGCATCACGGGAGGCTCCACTGACATAAAAGCACTTTTATGAGGAACCTTAACAGGATTAAATTTTAGAGGCTAAATGTGGGGTCTTGCTTTTGCAAAATGATATGGTGTGAGCAGTAAAGAAAAAGTATAGTCTGCAGGTTGTTCTTAATATCACATAGCAGTATTGCCGTAGTACTTCAAAAAGCTCTTCGCAGATCACCTTCTCCAGTACTGCTCACATTAACAAGCATTACCGTAATAGTATCCCTCAATACACCAGCATATGCGAAAAATCCAACACTAGCTTTCACCCTCATTCAACGATATAAATCTGGATCCGTCCGGCTACTCAAGTCAATAGGCATTTAACCACCCTCTCGCGTCCATCACATCACCATGCTTATCTTTATTCAGTGGTGTGTGGCTTTTATAGGTGAGAGTGGACTGACATGTTATCAGCATTAACTCAGAGTAGTGTTCCCCTATTTAGTGTTTTGTTTCTTTGTCTGCTAGTACAATGTTGGTTTATGACCTCTTCCTTCTTTTCTCCCTCAGCCGTATCGATGTAAAAAGCCTGGATGGTGGACCTGCAGACGTTGCTGCCTGTCTTAGGGTTAGCGGGTCCTATGCCTCAACTCACTCCAGTCCTGTCAGCTTCCATGCCAGGATGACTGCCAGCTGACCACCTGGTCAAATTCTCATCCTGCGCTGCTGATTGTGTGGGTGTCGAACTAGGGAAAAGAACTCTTTGTTTAAGTTTGTGTTCGAAGGCGAGCGTAGAGTCTTATGGGTTTGGAAATGACATCAGGGTAAATAATTAATGACAGAATATTCATTTGCGCAGTGAACCGACCCTTTAAGACTTCCTGATGCAAGTCAACAAAAGGCTCTTCTCCGTGATGATTCCCTCAGGTGCTTTGTCATCATATATATAAAAAAATATATTATTTATACATACATTTATCATTTATATATCTGTCACATGATCCTTCAGAAATCATTCTAATGTGCTGATTTGCTGCTCAGGTTTTAGTGTGGAAACTTATTTGTAGGCTTTGATGAATAGTGGATAATAAAAAAAACTTTGTAACACTGTTACAGTCAGTTTTTACCAAACAGGGAAAATCTGCGTAGATGGGCTCAGTAATAGTCTCTGCAGCAATTTACTAACAAAACTCAAATTGAAGATCACAACAGGCTTAACCACATCATTTACAATTCACTTGCTACAACAAGTACCAAATGCAGTTTTGTGAATAAGCAATAAATAAATAAATAAATAAATGATCCACAATACGCTGAAAATAACCGAGGCCCAAAATGAAGGTTGTGCAACAGTTTTGATGGAGCTTATATTGTCGTGACTCCTTGTTGAGGGTTCCAAGTCAGTCATTTATTTCCCGAAGCAAATTAAAATAACATTCCTTGGCAAATCGTATACAGTTCAGATAATGTGTTTCTTTCCAAATAAATTAATAGCCTACGGTGTGAAACATCCTCTCCCCTTTTACCATAAGCTATCTGTTTTCTGTGGTTGCCTCATGTCTTGATAATCAATTACATCAATTTCAAATGCAACATTCCTTTTTGGGCATTAAGTAATGGAGCAAATGCCAGCGTAATTCGCGCTACGCAAACATTAGTAAATTGCGGTCTGCGTGATTCATTTGCATCTCTCCTCCTGTATAAATTTTGCATCTGAAAGGGAAACTCCTTGAAATGCATATTTAATATGGTTAGCGCGAAAATAACTTTGTCAAGCCTTTTCAGTGCTAATTCTTTACTGTACATCATTAGTAAATTCTGACATTACTATTTTTAACACCAAAAGCTGCTGGTAGAAATGTTTTAGAAAATGAACATTTGTATCAAGCTCTTATGTTCAGTAAATTTGTTCTAATGGCAAAGTGAAATAACTAAACATAAATATCAGAGCCAGAGATAAAAGCTTATTTGAATAAAATTCAGACAGAACTTAGAGGCTTTTGCAATCTTTTGAAACTCTTCATTTATTATATATATATATATATATATATATATATATATATATATATATATATATATATATATATATATAGATAGATATATATAGATATATAAACTTAGAACTAAAGACAAGCGTCTAATGTTAACTATAACTTAACAACATGTTTCTAAAATTGGCATGTTTTTTATTGATTTGTGTATATGTGTGTGTTTGTTTTATAATTAAAAAAATTATATGCAGATTCATTACTGTAATTTTTATAAAATAATTATAACTTTAAAAATTTATTTATATTTATTATTAGTATTAGATTTGATATATGCTACAAAGGAAAGCTCTGTGTTGCAAGAAATGTTCTTTTGTTAGGTGCATTTACCTGTAACCACACAGTTGAGCCAGAAATATGGTTTTAACCTTTAGTATAATGTGCCATAAAGGAGAAGCAGTTGGTTATTTAGAGTTAACAGAATACAATGTGTGTGCCAAAGACCCTATTGCCCTTTGGAAGACCTCTGCTAAAGTCAAGTAACTTTTGCAAAAGATTACATAAGATTAGTGCAACAGGTCTTTCTAATTTTGGGTAAGTCTGCTTACTCATGATTACCAGATCAGTGTGTTTTGACCACGAGGAGATTCGATACTGTTACAGGATCATTCTGTTTCAGGGTGCATTCCGTATTGTATTGTTACAAACAGTTTATTCCACTGAACATGAAAGCATATTTAAATAGATAACATGATCTAATATCTCTGTACTGCTGTACAGATTTGATTTCACCAGGTGAGTAAAGCAAAAGATGAACAGTGTAAAAAAACACAGATGTATCCTCTGAAGCGAGCAGCCCAGTATCGTCCCCTGCGAAGTACAATGCCCAGTCCGTCGTGAGGAACTGGTCTGATTCTGCATCCTGCCCTGAGGCGGAAAGTAGTGATGGGGGCCTTTTGGGTGTTATGAAAGTGCAAGGTGATATCAAGGAGTGTGGCCAGGATTTGCAGTTTCAAGCCATGGTGTGCTATGACCAGGACCAAGCAACACTTCTCGTGGAGGCGTCGCCACGCTGCAAACAGTCACGTGTGGGTGAAAAAGCTAGTGTCCATTGTCAAAATAATGATTCATTTACTTCCCTATCTGCCGTTGGTCACTTTAAACAGATTGCACCTCTTACGTCATTGATTGGGTGGGGTGTTAAACTTTAGAAGAGATCGGAAAGAGTGTTAATGTTTGTGCTGACTTTATTTTAATTATTTATTTATTAATGTATCTATTTTTCTCTTCTTGTCAATTTAGGTTGTCATTTGGATATTAGAAAATATTTTTCATGAAGGTTTTATGTATTTGAAACAATACACTAAAACTGAGAAGTGGGTGTATGGGTAATTTTTCCAAAATATGCTCAGTGAAAAAAATTGTCTAACTGAATATTTTTGCACAAGTAAAGATATCTAAGCATTCTTAATTCCACGCTATTTTTAAATGCACAGCATGAAATATTATAAACTGAGTTCTCATTCTTCACACACAAAGTTTGCGTTAAAACACCGCGTTATAACGTTACAAAAACAGATTATGTTGGTTATGTTCGTGAGAAGTTAAACAGCTGGGACGAAGAATCACCTGTTTATTTTGAGGACCTTCGCGGCAGCAGCAGTATGACCACTAAAGCTGGAGTCTCTAAATAGCGTCCTCGTAATGCTCAAATCTGTGCACCCAAAGACAAGAACAGTTAAGTGCTTGCTACAAACTTTTGTCGCGGCATTAGAACTCAGGTACACCTTGTCACTTATGAAATCGGAAACGGTGGCGCAGCAGGTGAAATTTACAGATTAAGAGGCGGCAATATTATAGTGGAGATCCCTTTGCAGCGCCACTGGAGGAACCAGTTCAGACGATAAACAAAATAAACTGAGTTGCTCATTTTCATTTTCATGCTTGGTTGAAGTAGATGCACTGGGGACCTGATTATTGCTCTTAAAACTTGAAAAGTCAGATTTTCATGTTGTCACCTTTAAATTTACCTTTTATTTTCTTACTCCCAATTTTTTCTTGTTTCATGAACTCACTTTTGTAATAAAACAAGATGCAGAGTGATATTGTGTTGTTTTATGCAGTGATGCAAATATACACTTTGATTTATGCAAGTTTAAAACATCATTACTTTTAAAGGAAGTGAAATGATCCATCTGAATATCACGTTTATTTAAAAAAAAGCAGCGTTGCGTATCTAATTCACTCCACGCATCTCTCGGCCACCTCACTGTAGCAAGGAGCTCAGAAACAAGAATTGCACACATCAATCCGTTCCTCTCTGAGCCAGATTAGACTGCCAGCAAACTACAGCGTTAGATGAAAGCCGGTGGAATCTAGGTTGGCCAAGCAGGAGCTGCGCTGTGACCAGCGTTAGGCCTCTCTCTTTATGAGTCACACAATCCTCTAGTATGGATTATGCGGCTCTCAGCTGGAGGGCTATACGGCTTCGGCTCCAAAGACTCGGCATCCTAGAGTGAAGATCAGTGCTGTGAGGAACTCTCTCCTCTGCCTCCTCTGGATTCTCTTCCTGCTTCCTCATGAGACATCCCTCACTCCAATCAGACCCCATACCCTACGTGATTTCAGCGTAAGTTGCCATTTTGGTGAGGCTGTCAGACTGACATGTTGCCCAAGGCAATTTGCTTAGAAGTCTTTAATCCAACTCTGAGTTTCTGTGATAGGGAATTTGAACATGCAATATACATGCAGATATCTTACGACTTTTTGTATATTCACTGACTGGTGTAAGAGAATTATCCAGTTCTTCTATTTATCCAGTTTAGTAGGCAATATAATACCAAGCAGCGATTTGTTTTAATTGGAAGCTGATTAACATTAGTAAGGTGTTATAATATGAACCAATATTTTATTTATCAATAATTTAACTTCCTTTCATGAAATCAGCTTTATATTCAACTGAAAGGTAGATTTTTATTTATGTTTTCTTAATTTGATTTTTAAAATGACATTTTCTTAAATTTAGAATGAAAAAATCATCCTAGTATATGATCTAAGCTTTCCCCACAGCAGAATGATCATTCATGTGGATCACCAGAATGAAAACTAAAAATGATCTTTTTTTAATAACATTTTTATTTAACAGTTCCATTTTTTGTTAGTTTTATTTCACAATTTGGAGTTTCTGAGAATTATATGTTTACTGCATCATTTTAACCAGATTTCAATTTTGAATTTATTTCTCTCACAATTGTATTTTTTTCACAAAGTTAAGCTGTTTAACATCTCACAATATTTCCTGAAAAATTTGGAGTGTAATTATTGATTTTGAATTCTTCCAACTAGACTATTAAGCTGTTACCACAATAATGTATTTAAATAGTCTTTGAGGGAAATATATGTATAATACAATATAATATAATGCATAAAAATCATGAATCATTTGGAATCCCATTTGCACTTTGTTGTAGCAACCTTCCATCATGTTTGCTCAGCTTTAGGAATTATTCTTTTTCTACACGCATCATTGACGTTAAATCTGATGTTCTTGTGGTTTTGAAGGAAAGACATATACATGGAATACTTAAAACCTGCTGTTTAATGTCCTCTGAAATGCTCAGGACTTAGGCAGCTGTCTCACACTTAGCTTTCATTCCTGAAAGAATCCATGACGCTTCTAAGTTGCGATAACAAATGAAACTTCAGCCGGAGCTATATCCCAGTCTAAATGCCACCAACCTAAACCTTAGCGCATGCTTTAACATAGACACTCTGCGCTGTTTCATCTGTCACAATTTATTAGACTAACTCTAAGCCAATAGCCATACTGTATGCGTGTTGGTTTTTGACTTGCTATAATAAGACACACTAAGTTTCATTTTCCTCTCTTTCTTATCTGTTGTATGTAGGTTATATAGAGGCGTGTATCATCCCGTGTCCAAATCTGACTGTAAGCTCAAGCCCGAATGGTCAAATTGAAGGTACACGTTGCAGTAAGTCCCCTGTAGCGATGGAGTCAAAGAAAGTCTGATTCCATTAAGCGAAGAAAACCCTTATAACAGTGCTTGCAGGCCTATTTAAACTGGACATATGTCAATCAGGTATGCCAGAAACCGTTATATTTTTTCACCCAATGAATGTATGCCTGTCACTATTTAAGGATTAATTACCGGGGGTGTTGTGAAATTTTTAAATAAAAAGACTAAAGCAGAAATACCATATTTTTTTAATACTTTGTAATGTAGTTTCACCTGTATGTTCATCATAATCATGGGATATTGTTTATGCATCTGTCTTTAGATCATACTGCAGGCTAAGATTATGTAGATTTACACAGATTAAGATCTTCTAGAGTTTTGGGAAGTGATTCTTGTATAACAACACTTATTCATTTCTCCTTTCATCTTCTCTCTCTCTCTCTTAAAATGGCGGGGAATCCTGCAACGGAGAAACAGGCTCGGAGGTAAAAATCTCAGGTTTTAAATGATTGATGATGGTGCATTCTTGATTAACCAATTATTTTTGAATAGTGATTAACACTACTAAGTATCGAATTTTGATCCTTATTATGTCATTTTCCAAGTTCTTGATGAATGTAGTATTACTTGGTCCAGAGATCAAGGGCGTAGGAATGATCTTAAAACTAATAGGACACGACCACAAACCTGATTGGCTTGGCTCATACAAATAGTATGTAGAGTCAAATAATTGAAGAAAGAAGTAGCCACTACCATTGAATGTTTAACTTTTACTATTATAATCTTAATGTTTTTCGGTATTATTATCCTAATGTTCAAAAGAATTAGGTTAATTTTAGAGCATTAATTCATAATAGAGTAATATATTACCTAAATAAAAAAAAATTGTCTTATTAACCACCAAAGGTTGTAAATGCAGTAAATATTTTAATATTCTGAAATATTATTACAAATAATTGATTCATAATGTAATGTATTCCATGTTACATCCAACTAGGAAATGATTGTTCCAGAGTTTCATGTGGGGAAGTTTTTGGTGAAGCATTTCTTATTATTTCTAAGAAAGTAGATTTTAGTTGAAACAGTGCGATTAATAAATGCTGTAAATAATTGTTTAGTTAAATGATAACTAAACAATTATTTTAAAATAAAAATAAAAAATACTTTAAAGTGCCCCAACATTTTAAAGCTTTTAAAAACATAATTATTAACTAAAGAGTTGCCAACCAAGCTGGAAGCCTGTGTGTTGTCTCTCAGGTATGAAAGAGTGAGTCACCATGTCTGGCTTGACTGCAGTCAGTATGTCTGGGTGAGGCTGAGCCTCAGGCGTCTGGAAGGTCAGTAATGGTATTCTGAAGGAGGAGCTGTGGGAAGGTGTACAGACGAGGAAAATCAGAGTATGACTGTCTCAAACAACAACATTATTACTGCTAGCCACATTGCTTTGGTGGATGTGGCAGCCCTTAGTAATGCTAACCACTGCAAAGGACACGCGTTTTTTTCTTGTGAGGTGCATGCAGGAACACTGTCTGATCAGACCTTCAGACCCTGCTCTGAAGACTACTCTCTGTGATCCAGAGGAGATGCCGCTTGGAGCCAGAGAGAGCAATTTGCCCTGTCCTGGGGACTGCGTTTGTGGCTGACAGGGCCCCTTGGAGTCGATGCCAATTGGTGAGAAGAAGCATTGATCAGGAACAGTTTGAATGTTTTCCGCCACCTCATCCACAATGTTGTGATAGATAATAGAACTGATGCAACACTTTGCTCTGCATATGTCTCCTGAAAATCCAGCCTTTATGTGATAAGTTTAAATGTGATAGCTTCGATTAGCCAGGATGGAGCCTCTTCCACCCTATTTTCTCCTGTGAGGAGGATTTGAGGAATATGCTTGCACATTATTCAGAGCTGCTCAGCACGCAGTCAACCATTTTGGGAGTCGGCCGTTGCACCACTTGGTCAATAAATCTCAAATCAAAAAGAAAGAAAAAGCGAGTATGCCCTGGTTGTATTGCTCAGAAGGTGGGTTGCGAGTTCACACAGCATGAAATGCGTTTGCTGTGCCATAAGTGTGTGTATAGGCATTGTTGAGGGAATCTCTCTCTCTCAGGGGAGGAGAGGGTTACTCACGTCTGTCTCAGAGGAGTGTGATTCCCAGGTAGCTCTTCACTAAACTGCAAGGGTGACTAATTGCCATGGATGCTGAAAGTATCCCTGCGGTGAAAAATGCGGGAAGGCTTAAAACATCTTACATGACATGGAAGAAGGAATTTGTTCCCTCAGAAGGAGATGCCAACGTCTGAAATAACAAAGGAAATGTGAAGCGAAATTAATCCTCTGCTTTATATGCCAGATATTTTCAAGATCTCCTCTCTTTGTCCATTTCAGTTGTTCACACATTTGTTCATTGATCATTGTTTGTTCATTTACAAGCTTTGGCTTTTTGAGCCATGCAAGTATGAATGGTACAAGGCAAGAAGGCCGCCAGCCTATCGTCAGCCTGAGGATGATGAGAGCAAGTGTCCTTCAACTACAGAAAAGCGTACTGACAGACAGCATATTCTTCCATTACTCCTGCCTTCTCCTGAGTAAATATTTCCACTTTTGTTATGTGGCACATCTATATGTGCTATTTATTTTATTATATTACTTTTTTTTTGCAGTTCGAGGTTTTCCATCTTGAATTTTTACATGATAAAAAGCAGGTTTTATTAGAATATATATTATTATTTATTTTATCCCATCCAGACTGGAGCACATGTCAGCTGGAGTGGGCGGAGCCGTAGTCACGAGGTTGGATTCAAGACACGCGTAACGACTGCGTTACCAGTGATGGCAAGTCTGTGGACCTCAGGTTTCACGAGGTACTTTTCTGTTAAGAAAACAAAGTTTACAAGTGATGCTTCTGTTCTAAATCATAAGTAACTAAATTGACTGTGTTTCTTTTAGCTCGGTCTCGAGAAAAATGGCAGATGAGTAACCATAATGGCTGATGAGTGCCCTGTCAACTGCCAGCTGTCTGATTATATTAGTCACGGTCTGAATGCTCTCACCACTGCGGTCCTAGCTGGTAAGCTTCAACACATTTGTATTGAAGACCTTGATTTGAAACTGGATTTTTTTGCCAAAAAAAGCCCACAAAAAAATAGCAGTTTTTGTGACATTAATTAAATTTATGCAGTGGTTCACATTTCATTCCTCTCAGCAGTCAGTCAGTCTGTTTCAGACAAAATCAAAAAGCCTCAGAGAGGTCTTTGGGTGCAAGCGGTCCAGAGCGTTAGTCTTTGATGATAGCTAACACTGACTGGTTCCTTAAATGGCAGGTTTTAGGAATTACACTGGGCTATCTGCTGTCTTTGGCGAATTACCAAAGCATTGGTTCAAATACAAAAAATTTATAGACAGCAGGAACAATTTGTGTTGCCGCCCCAGAAGCAGCAATTGTTGAGAGGGGAGGATAATGATGTCCCAGCAGTTGCTGATTTCCATCTGCTCTGACAGTTGATTAGGGAGCCCACGATATGTTTTGTGTGCTTGGGGCCTAGAGACTCTGCTACACAAGGAGTCTTTGGAGAGCCAATGGCCAGCGATTGCTGAGCAAAGCCTGCGTATATATGAAAAGGCCATAATGCTGGTTTTAGTTCATTGTGGCATCTTTAATCTAATCCCCAGGCAGCAAGATTCCTACAAGATACAGAATCAGCATCAAATTTCTATGCTGACATTTGCATTTACGGGTTTAGATTTGGTGTAATCATTTTTATAATAATTTCAATTCAAAAAACAAGTTCTTGGTAATGTACTTTTCTATATTCATAAGTGATTAATTTCTGCATTTAAGGGAATAATTTTAAATAAAATTCTCACATGGTAATTAACAACTTATAAAGTGATATATAACATTTACATAGCTTATTTTTAGAAGATGCCATGAATTATTAATTAATGAATGAATGACTGACTTTGATACATTTCATTTGAGGGTCTCATCTATGATATCCTCTATTTTTGAATGTGTTTTCTCATAATTTTTCTGCACATTACTCTTGCATCTAATTAATTTTTTTGCATCACCAAAGTAACTGTTTTGAGTTGAATTTATGCTTAATAGTTAGTAAGGTAATCATTAAATTTAGTTATCAGAGTCAGGATAGATTCGCCATATTAGTATTAATATTTGAAGACCCAATGTTATTTATAGAAATGATTATATGATGTATATCACTCATTATAAGTCTGCATATCCAAATTGTACACAATAAATAAGCAGTCGATTAGTGTTATAGAAATTATTCAATTATTTTATTGCTAGTCCCATGACCCAACTACTTGCCATAGGCATCCATGAAATCCATTCATGAAGTTATATATTTTTGTCATCAAAGGAGAAAAACTAGATACAAAAATCATGCAATGCAAAAGTGAATTAAAACCCAGTTGGAGAGTGGAGCCATGAGCTAAATAGTCCACCATTTGGCTGTCCTGTGACAAGACTGGATTATGCAGTTTGCCCTAAACACAGTGCATACGGCAGCCAGTGGTAGAGACAGGAAAGAGATGAAAAGAAAAGGCGAAGAGGGCAGAGAGAGAATGAGCAATCCCTACAGCTAAAAACTCTCAAAAAGGGCACACAAGCACTTGTGCATGTACAACCTGCTTTTAGACCCAGCATATAAAGAAAGAGGATGCAGGCACTGGGAGTTGATTTGGTTTTGTGGCTGCTGGAAAGCATGGAGAGCTTCTAGAGGATTTCTCCTCAGGGATGGTCCCATCACCGGAAGACTCACCAGCGAAAGATGAATTACATCTGGTACAAGCTGAAACTTCAGGACAACGTGGCTCAGCTGAGAGTTTGGGCTATGATCATGTTTAACATTCACGAAGTGCCCTAGCCGTACTGCCCTCCAAGGTTGGATTGCATCCAGCTTTTTCTATGTAAAACTAACTGCAAAGAAGTTAGTAACAGATACTTCTTAGAATAAATGTCTGCTAAACTTGATGACCTTTGCTTTCCACTTTTGCTGGTGCCAAAACTTGTATTGCAAACCACCCACGACATCCAGTTTAACCAACCTCAAAATGTTTGGTTGGGTTGGCTATGGCTTTAAATCACCAAAATCAGCATAATTACAGTTGACATCCATGTACACGAAGACAGGAGTAAAAAGGCTGCATAAGAATTCAGCTTTGCATCCACAATAATAAATTGCATTTTATAATATATTAAAACAGAAACTACTTTTTAGACTGTAAAAGGTGAGTTCAGCCACAGTTTGTACTGCATGTATTCATTCAGATAAATGATGTTACTGATGTACACTTACAATCCCCCTATCCATGAAGAAAGCTGAATATGGACACACATTTACAGGAGAAAGAAGACAAGTTCTACTTCAGAAAAGCAGGTGTAGATCCTAAGTAGTCTGTATTTTTAGAGTTTAGTAAGTGGTATTTTCATAGAAAATACATAAATATCTTTAAGAACTTAAACTTTGTAGTAATTTTAGTAACTATACGTTGCTGAAGTTTTATGAAGGTTTAGCCTGGCCAGTTCGTTTGTATTTCCACCACCCATATGCTTGCAAAACTAATCGTTCTTCAGTGGGAGGAAAGGTGCTTGGAGGTTTTTATTGCAAGCTTCCTAGGCTCCCACTCTTAAACTGACAGGATGGGCTCTGCCTGAAAAGAGCCTACCTCCATTTTATCTACCTCCATATTCTCATTTGCAGAATCGATTCAGAAATCCAAGAGGGGAGAGGTGAATATTCTAAGTGGTTTCAGGCTTGCTTGGAATTGGAGGCTTGAAAAATGCCTGGCAGATTAAGATTATTCACAGATGGATTTGAACTTTGCTACCTGAGAAAGAAAGACTTTCCAGGTCACACATGGTTTTGACTTTCCATTGGAGAAAGATTGGAGATTACCTGGGATTGGAAATTATGCGTGTGTGTAACTATGAGATGATTCACTTACTGTAGAAAAGCTGCTATTTCATTCAAAGTCACTTTTGCTTGATGTTCAAAGCATCATCTTTAACAAGCATGAGAAAGAACTTACAGTTGTATGGCTTCCAGTATATAAAGTGAATTTGAAATAGCATTTGTCATGTGTTATAGAAAATGTTATTTTTGGCCACAACATACATCAAATACTAAGGGTTTTAAAACTTAGAAATAATGTTGCAATTTTGCATTGCAGAAAGATATCTGCAGTACATTGTTTCTTGTAGGAAGCTCTGGAGAAGAATATAAGTAGTCCAGGCCTCTCAGGAGACGGACGCCCAGTGTTCTCCCCCAGCTGGAACAGTGGACCCTGTCCTGTAAGCCCTGCTGCAGCTGGAGAGTGCAGCGCCTGTAGTCTCACATGCAAATCTGAAAATTGAGTTTGATGATCAATCACTCCAGATTGCATTGCATTAGTGCATTAAAGATCATACATGGCATTTATAATATTAATGTTAAAAAAGATTTCTCAAATAAATGCTGTTGTTTTTAACTGTCTGTTCATCAAAGAGATCCATAACCATCACTAAAACACAATTGTTTTCTTACTTTAGTAAAAATAAGAAAAGAAAAGTTCTGCAGCTCTTTAGATGCTCAAGTGATTGTTTCTTTTGCCTACCTGAATCTCATGGCATAAACGTGCCTTGATGCAATCTTTTGTAGAAACACAAAATCGTGGAAGTTTTGTTCGGTGGCTCATGGAGTACAGAGACATGTACTTGAGTGAGGGCTCCAGTTGTGAATACAGTGTAACTTCACAGTTCAGCAATTCGGATTTCAAATCTGTACATAAAATGAATTTGAAATGGCACAGTTGCCATCCCAACAAATGTGCTTTGCAGGTTCAAGTTTGGATTTATTATTTTTAGGGCTGGATTGTGCAGGTGGGAATATTTCAGCATGATGAGAGACAGTAGCACTTTGGCAGCAAATATTTTACGCAATGTCACAAGCACGGCATTATGCACCAATGTCAACCTAATAAAAATGTGTAAGATTTTGTTTATTGAACACCTGTGTTTTGGTGCCACTCAGTGGACGTTTCTCTTTGAAACTGTGGTAGAAAGCGTGCAGTGAGGCATGTAAAAAACAGTGCTGAAGATGCAGCTATTTTTGCCGAGACCAAGGTTGAGTCTTTTGCATTATTGACAGCGAACTTAATGGGCTAGAAATTTCACAGAAATCTTAACCATACTGCTTTATGCATAAGACAGCCAGCCCTAATTACATAAAGCCCATATAATGCAATGAACATTTCCAAAGCAGGTTTCATCTTTCTTGGGAGTGCACTTTGCTATAGTAAACCACCATCACTTCATTGCATCTGCAGCAGTGTTTAGGTATATTTAGAATACTCCCCCAATCCTCCTGCTAAAAGCACTGACCTTTCATGACATTTGTGCTGTCGTCGTCTTCTTCCACTGTGGTCATCAGTCCCCAGCTTTTTGGACCCAGCAGGAGGTTTAATTAAAGACAACAGACAGAAGGTACAGCCTCTCTCTTCTTCCTTTATTCCCATCTCTGTCTTTCTCCTCCCCCGCTCATACTGCTCTGGCACTACATCGCACAGTGCCAGGCTGTGAGAGAATATTGACTCCACAACCTTTGTTCATCGGCTGTCTGTCACCTAAAAGTGTCTTCCTGACAGCCCTCAGCAGTCTCCAGCAGCATTAGCTTGCTTGTGCCTCATGTTTTTAGAGATTTGTAGCTATATAGAAAAAATAATGCATTAACTACGAAGCAGTGCAGAACAGCGAGAATGGAGAAATGATGCTGAGATTTTCTTCCTGCCTCATTTTTGTATCACCACATGAAGTTTTGCTCACTAGGGGTCTAAGAGGCTTCAAAAGAGGCTGTCAAGAAGTTCTCATCCATATTCTCAGACAATAAGTGCATTTATTTTTACTACTGGCTGGTGTCAGTGTAGTTGGTATTTAATATCAAACTCTGTTTCCTTAGGGTGCTCCGGTGTGGAGAGGGCCTGCGCTTCCAGGAACGTGTCACTGCTTTGTGTCTGATGAAACAAGGGAAGGATCCGGGCATTATGGTGGATGAGGAACTCTGACATGGAGACCTGGAGCAGACAGTGGATGGGAAAAACAGATCATCCTGCAGGAGTCCTGCACTGTGCCACTGCCGAAGTAACAGCTAATGCCACTACTGGAAGACGTGCTGTCGTGCGTAAATCCGCCTACACTGATGTAAATCTCAGGTTGCTTAACTGTATCAGAGATATTGTAGAACATTAATCAAATGGTTAATTGCTTTATATCTTTGTTATAATACACACATTCATTTTTTGTTATATTTATTTTAGCTTATTTATTTTCATTTCCATAATGATTGCATTAAATTAGTCAGAAATAACATTAAAGAGCATTTCTAATGCTACAAAAAGACTTCTGTTTTGAATAAATGCGGTTCTTTTAAACTTTTGTATTCTGTTAGATAATCTGACTGTTAATCTGCACAATAGTTTTCCAACATTGATAAAAATAACAACAGATGTTTGCAATTGTGTCTGAAGGATCATGTGTGATGAAAACTACTAAAAATAGATCCTTCCATAACCGGAATAAATTATATTTTTATTAATATGTTACAATATTAGAAAACAGTTGGCACCAAATTGTGTGATAATATTTGCTGTTTTGCTATTATTTTGACCAAATTAATACAGCCTTGGTGAACAAACTTTCAAAAAACAGTAAGCAACTGAAACAAACCCAAAGTTTTGAAGGTAATGTATGTATTCTTTTTTTTCTTTTATTTATTATGACAATATAAAATCCTGTTATGCACCTTAAACACATCATGCTTTCTCACTCCTTCAAAAAATGAAATAAAAATCAAACAATATACACTAAGAGAAAAATCTTGTATTCATCAGACACTCTTTTAAATCATGTCAGACCTACTTTGGCACATTACAAGGACCAAGCTTTTATGAGGCTGCCGTGTGAAATATTCACTGGGGATATCACACAGCTATAATTCAACTTACCCTCATATACCTTGCTGTATTACATTCAGCCTGAAAGCTGCAGAAATTAAGTTCATGGCTTGTTGTCCATTTATCTTACTACCAGCAATTTCACTTAAAATTGATGGAACAAAAGAATTCAGACTGGCTTTTAGAAAGCTTTTGGCTTTTTATTTCCTTAAGTGAGTGACAGATAGTATGAACAACATTTTGACATGTCCGCTTTGTAGCAGTAATAGAGGGTCGTGATTGAGGTTTTATAAAGGGACAGTGACAGGAGACCTTTACACCAACTCCAAGTCAGTGCCAGATTTGTGTTGTTGTAGTTCGAGATTTTATGATGCTTTTACAATTAAGCGGGATTGTGGTTTTGCTTTCAAAGTTGCACAGTTCTTCACATGGTACTCTGACCTTTGGCCCCCTTCATTCCATTTTTTTATTCTAACTGACATGGCTCCCTGGCACACTTCCCATCAAGAAACCTCCATTTGTGACCTATACCATGTGCTCTCTCTATACTTCCACTTTTTTTCCCCCGTTCCGATCTCTTTTTTCACACTAAATGTTTCTTAAATGGCCTTTGCTACACCCTTTGTGCATTTGAATAACTCATCCCAGTGTTGTGTAACTAGCTCAGCTATTTCACACACACAGACTGGAGTGTACTCTGTGAACTCAGGTGTCACATCTGCCTGCTCTGGCGTTTAGCTGCTCATGCGATCACTCTGATAATCACGATCATAGGATTGGGGCTTTTATGGAAGCGACAACTTTATAGATAAATTAATACTCTAGGAAATATTCTAGAGAAACTGGACTGCTATTATTATAACAGGACAGACCCTGATCCTACACTTCTGTTAAAAAAAAAAAAAAAAACCGAGATCCTTTTGCACACACACAAAGTCTTAAGCCTCATCGGCAAAGAAAAGAAAAAGAAAGTCTGCAAATTAGAGTTTATTTATTATTGTTAGACCTAACAAGTTTGAAAAATACTAAAACTTTTACAATTCTTTAGGGTTAGATCTAAGCCAATATGAGTCATAAAGGCCACAGAATATGTGCCTGGAGAGCTCGTCATAAATCTCTATGGACTTCTGTAGAAATTTGAGAACTTTGTCACTTGTACTAAGTTTATTTGTTTTATTATTGTTTTGGTGAGTTTAATTATGCCTTTAGCTGCATTAACACTGTGAAACTCTCCCAGCACACGTAATATAATAATCTTCCCAGCTAAAATTCATATTTATTTAACTGTGATGCAAATGTATAAATAACATTTTTCAAGCCTACAACTACCGTCGTAATATCAGTCATGATTTTCTAAGTAGAAGGTGTTGTATGTATTTGTCAGGTGAGTGTTACCTGACAGACTGGACACTGTGTGAGCCCTTGTCAATGAGCTGGGCTGTATCAAGCGAGCGATCTGGGCGACGGTTCGGTGCTGGGTGCGTTCGTGCCGTTCTGCAGCTCAAGTTCCTGAGAACTGACTTCGCCAGTGTCCAGAACAGGAATGGGAAGCCAGGCCATAGCTTTGGGTGATTGAAACTAATAGCATTTTAGGGCAGGCATTGCAGATTTCACACTAAAAAATTTGTTTCTGAAATCAATAAATTAAACAAAGCATTTACTGGAATAACTGCTAACATGAAGGATACTCTGACAGTAAACAATTAATTGTTTAAATCTGAGGTAGTTTTAAAAATAGAGCAGTTCCCAAAGTTTTTAGAATGATTTTCAGTCTATCTATTTATAATTTTCTATTTATCTTATCCTTCAGCTATTACAGTTTTTTTTTGTGTATTTAAGAGGAGTCAGTGTTATGAATTTAAATGGAAGGCCGGTTAAAAGAAAGGAAAATCTATGTAAACAAGTCTGGTGCCCAGTGAAACATGATGGATTAAATGTCACATTATATGCACCTGGGATTTTAGTACACATTTAGTTTATTTACATTTTAATTGTATTTTAATGTAGTTAATTCATTCTTATTTAATTTAAGTAATAATATTTTTATTTTTACATTTTTGGAGGAATAAAATGATGAGTGCATCCCCATTTGCACTAAATTGGTAAACAGAGAATACAAGCCACACTGTATCTGTTTTTCGATATTCCAGAAAAAAAAAAAAAAAACATCACTGACATGGCGTCAATATTTCCACCTCCTCAGAGGGTGTTTGATGACAATTTGAACTGTGCTTTGAGAGATAAGTTGACGATCCTGTGCCTGTCATTTCCTGTCGAGGAAGAGGCTGCTGAAAGGGTTAGCTATCTCCTCTTTTTTTGTATATACTTTGCTGGAAATAAGCTTTTAATCCATGGCAATGTGACATTTATTTCCAATCCCATTCCACATAATATACCAGCCTGTCCTCTCATATTTAATGTGCCTGTATGTATATTTCTGGAAACGTCTCAACCTGACTTTGGTCCAGACGCAAGGGCAGACTCTCTACTGAAGAGCATCATAAATGCATTTGCAATTTTGAGATTTCATTGAGCTTTCCATACAACCTATTTATCACAGCTTAGGAATCTGTCCTATGATTTTTGCAATGTTTATTTGTCCTCTGCTCAGGCTTCTTCTGACCAGTACCTCGTTCCAGATGGCATGCCACGGTCACTGCCACTTGTGATTAACTGGGCAGAACGCAGAGCACCTAGGCTGTAATCAAAGCCCTCTCACCGCAGCCGGTCCCTGTTGATGCATATTCTTGAGTTTTATTAAGGTGTGCAGAAGTACGAATATTACCTCACAGGCTGCCTAATTCAGTTAAACATGTTTTACAGCAGGTACTTATTACAGTTGATAGTGCACCTTACTGTATAAAAGAAAAGTCTTTCGCTCTGCGATCAGCGCGCTGTTATTTGTGCTAATGATTTTTACACTACTAAAAGAAAAAGCCATTTTAATTTTCCAACTAAACACTGATTTCACGCCGACTGGAAATGACAAATCTAATTTTCAGTTGTGTAATATGGCATTAATTGTCATAGTGGTCTTATGGCTGCACCGGTCAAAAGTGTTTCGGCATTAGGCTTGATTTCTGTTTCACTACTCTCATTGTTGATTCGGATGTATTGATTCGATTTCCGGCCAGAAAATAACTTGCCTCCACTGGCATGGCTGCCACATTTCAGCGAGTGCTTTTATAGGAATCCAGTGGATTCCCTGAAGTACGTTGTGTAGAGAAGATGGAGCGTGAGCGAAAGGACCTTATTTGAGTTGTGCGGCGTGAACGACCCAGAAAGAGATCGGCATTTTTAATTGTATTTGGCTGGCGATAAAGCAGGCTAGAAATCTCGCCAGCGTAATTTGGCGGAGTAGCCCCAAGCCCTGAGTATCTAGGGACCAGTGCATCATACAGACTGAGACAGTGCTTCAAGTGGCATTCAAATGCCTGACTAACCCCACAAGGGCATTTTATGTAACATAGTACCACTTAGCAACCATCAGAACATCCCTGGCTGTGCCCTAGAAACCGCTCAGATATGCTTTGAAACAGGGTCCTGCAGCCACAAAGGGTCCTAAAGTAGAGAGGAAAGGGTTGAAAATGGAGACTCAATTCATTTAATGAATACAAGTATTACATATGATTAATATTTATTATATTCTTAAATTGTACTCTAATACTTTGAAGACCATGTCTCTGCATAAGAAAAAATATAAATAAAAAGTGCACTCACAATGCACTTTGGTCATTCCATATTCTGACAGTAATCTATAATCGTTACTATAACAATTTGATACTCTCCAAGTCATGAATTTAAACTAACATTTCATCATTTCGATTTTGTCATAATTCTGAAATTCTAAGAAAGGATAAGTGGCAAAAAAAAATGAAAACCACTTGCTTTTCATTCTTGAGAAAGTTGTCCATTTTTTCCTCCGGAAAATGTTACAAATGTAATTGAATTTTAATTGTTGCCTCATATACAGCAATAGTTAACAGAGTAAAGCATATCGCATAAATGTTACAAAGTAGGAAAAGAAGGATGAATTTGGAGAGCAGCAGAATCTTTGATGCCTCCTGCCTATACTCCAGGTTTCAGTGCATGCTCAATATAAAAATGAGCATGCGTTTGTGTGACTTAATGCCATTAAACAATGTTAATACAGCTTTTTGAACTCTTTGCCTGCACGGTGGATACCGTTATTAAGCGGGCGATTGTCATGACAGATCCTGTGACCCAGTCTCGCGGCAAACGCTCGCTCCTACTGCACGAGAGTTGAGTATGCGCATGTTTATGTGTGGGCGCCTGGTAAGGAGTGGGATGCTGGGTTGCAGCCAGATTATGCAAACAGAACTGCATGGATATTCAATACAGCAGAGGATTGAACTTCCTCCAGAGAGAGAGAATGAATCTTGAGATATATAATGGGAAGTCTGAACATGAGAACATGAGACAAATTCTGTATTATGTAAAGGGTGATATGTCTTGTCAACAGAATGCCATCATTATAACCTTAGATGGAAAACTATTAAAACTACTTGATACTCTGATAAAAAAAATAACAGTGTTAGTCTTATGCATTACAGCTTTATCCAAGCTCTGTGACCAGTCATGAGAGATATTAAAGCTTTAATTATAGAGATCTGTGCTGAGCACAATAAACACCTTAAGTCATTATCAGTTGAGGATGGAAACTATGTTTTTGAGAATGTGTGTTTATGTTTGCATATGTGCTTCTCTGGTTGTAGCAAATCCTTTCCGACCAAATTAGAAGACTGCCATTTATTTTTATTATACATTTTTTTATTTAATTGTATTATCTTTCTTGAATTAAGTTAATTTATGACCGTTAAATATTGTTAAAATTAACTTAAAAAATCATGTGTAGCTTGTCAAAGAAAGCTGTGTGCTCTAATCAGCATTTTCTAGGTTTCATGTACTCCACAGTTTAGTGCAGATCTCACACTGTTGGCTTTGTCATACCTTACCAAAGTCCTTTGATAGTCCTTTCCCTTCCCTCTGAAAGAAGTCTGTGATTACTCCCGATTTGCACAGTGTTGATAAAGTGCAACATCCCAGGTCAGCTTCAAGTACACTTTCATTTTGGAGTTTTCCTAGAATGCAGAAAGTGCTGCAAATCATTTAATGACTCAATTATGTCTTGGGATGCTGCTTTCCTCACGGCTAACTGTGATCACATGTCAAATGCTGAAACAGTTTATCCACACTCTCCTCTCTGTAACATCATGTGTTTCATTCGTTCAGAAAGAAGATAATCACCACATGAGTATGCAAACATTCACTGAACTACCACATACGCATCCTGCAGCATACAATCCCCCTCCACTTTGAACTGGGCATTACATGCAGAAATTGAAGATTGTGAGCGATGTCTGGACTAAGATACTCCGGCTGTATAGTGAATCCCTTCTCTTTGTGGGAAGAAACACGCCTGTATTCATATCAATTTCTTCTGCTACATCCCAGACCTTCTCTGGGGTTTTCTGCCTTTATAGATGCAAGTAATCCCCAGTAATGGTGTAGTTTCCACTTGTTGCATATAGATCTGACAAGAGGTTGTGTTTGCGTCTTGGGCAGATTATCCTTCAAGATTGCAGTAGAGATAAGACCCCCTGCAGGCGGCCTGCAAACGGAGCCTGGAGGTTTCTCCACATATATTTGCACACAACCACTGCAGAACATTGATGCTCGTGGAGATCCAAATGTCTGCGTCAGATGGAAAAACACGTGCTGAGGATGCATCTTATCAACGCACCCACGCTCGAACGTATGCTACGTGCGTCAGGATTCACACTAGCTATTCGCGTTTTCCAGAACAAAGAAAGCGCTAAAATAACCCTCCACCACTAAAAAAGTTTTCTTTGAAATCACAGCAAGATGCTGCTGAAATATTTTAGCATCTAACAGAGCTGTTAGCGAGGAAAAAGAACAACGTGACACTGGCGAGTGAAGCGAAAGCTAGCGCGATGGGTCGCGGGAGGCGAGAAAGTGAATTCCAATTGTTAGTTTTGTTTAGGGCCCCAGAGAATACACTTAAATAGATGACTGTGTGTGTTTTAACATACTTCTGCTATAGGTGATTTTCTACTGCTTTGTTTTATTTCACTAATTACACTTCAAACGTTTCATACTTCATGATATTTAAATGAACAATTTAATAAAACTTCTTGTGATATTGGGCCTCTAATATCAAATAAATCAAGTATAATTTTGGTCAACATTGATATAGTCATTGATACAGTATATTATGAATCCCTGTTTTAAATAGCGTAAATCCATTTTTACTGAATAAATTTATTAAAAATATAGATTTTTTTCAAATGTTATTTTCCGTATTTGAATTCATTTTAAAATAGAAATATATTTCTGTGATATATGGCTGACTTTTCCTTGTGCTTACTTTACCCCAGTCTCACCAGATGTCTACATTCGCTTATTTGGTGCCTATTTGTACTTACTCCATCTATTTTTGTGTGGAAACAGTGAGACTTTTGTTTTACCATATACATATAAGTTAAAAATTTACGCAACGCATTATATGTCACACTTTACAGGCGTCGGTAGGGTCATTTAGGGTGAAGCATGAAACCATCCACTTACCACTGTTATAATTGCATGCAAATCGCCTAAACCAAACGAATCTTTTATCCCTAACCATACAGTAACTACATGTGCCAGTTCCATTAATATCACTCCAGTACTTAAATGCTTACAATTACACTGAAACAATATGTATGTGTATGTTGATTGCTGTAAAACTGTATCCAATCCATATTTGGTAACTGGAGCAATGTCTCCCACAGCGCTGGCTGGTGTGCGGCTGCGAGGAGAAGGTTACACTGAGGTGATGACTTTACGATGGAGTGCTGGATCAGTGCGGCGCTCATCCCGGTGCAGAGATCCCCATGCGCGAGGAGACAGCCAAGGCCGTGCGAGGTGATCCGAGCCCTCCCAGCCACTCAGCCCACCCGTAACCCTACCAGGCACGCTCCGGTCGCACCTGGTTCCCTCCACCCGGCCCTTGGACCGGTAGGTTTGACAATATGAAATACGCCCGGGGAGACACGTTCTGGCTTGTTTTCAGTTTAAAAATCAACACTGATATTTTCGCTAACTAGCTACTAACTCTCTTTAACCACACTGTTATAACAAGGCTTTTCTTTGCTAAATAAAAATGTTAGATAGTATACAGTGGGCATCCACAAGTATTAGGCTTATAGATGCGTGAGTTAAAAGTAGACCGGTTTTATCTACCATGTCGCAGCATTGTAAGCACTCTTGATTTTCTTTTTTTGATTGAAATTATAAAAGCGGTACTTAATTTTGTTCCGAATGAAAGCCCTTTCTGAGGTCAAAAAGTGCAATGCTGTATGTAAAAGGTCCGGGTAGTCGCGTTCTACAACAGGTAAATTGTTTTTCCGTGTTATGTCATAGATCTGAGCAGCTGAGGATTCAGCGGGGTGTGTGTGTACTTGTACTTGACCAACTGTGTATCTGCTTTGAATGGCAAACTGAAGACCTAGGTATGCTGGCGGCGTGGCAGCTAAGGCTTTTGCACTGCTAGTGTTATTCATTGTCTCTATGACTTACATAGCCTGAAGTAAGAATATTTATTTACAACAGCGGACTAGATTTTTCCGTTCATTTGTTATTAAGTCTCACTTGTTGTCTATACTTCTTTTTTAATCATGTATTTATGTTAATACATGACACGTTGCTGTTCAGCTTGACTGCTTCACTTTTTTTCCAATCAATGTTTTTGTCTTGTTTTCCCCTAAAAACAGTAACTAAATATACTTTGATGTAACAAGTCTTATGGAGACATGGAATCAACAATGCTGTATATATTTATTAATTTGATACATTTCCTTTTTTGAAAGCAAACCTCCAAAAATAGATACAAAAATATAAAATGCATTCTAGAAAGATGTGCTGACCATGATTTTACACATTTCCTATAAGACAAGACAAAGTACAGATTGGAGACTTTTCTTTCCTTTTCCACGGCTATCTCACTTCTCATTTGTCTCCCCAACCCCTTCATATCTATCAGTTTTTGTATGCTGTTGGCGCTCTCTCATCGGGCGGACCCTTCCATTACCTCTGTGGACAGGTCGGACCCAGACCAGAGCAGTATATACCTGCCTGACTGTCAATGTTGAGACTCAGTTGACTAGGAACTCTAGCTCAGTCTACTTCCCTCATGGCCTTGCCCTGCTGGCCCAATCTGTGTCCTCCCCTACTGCCTTCTCGCAGTCACATATGCCTTTCTGACTGTCCATGCAGGCTGTTTGGTGAAGTGAGCAGGAAGACCTACTGGAGTTTAGTAGTCTAGCTTTATTTCTTGCAAAGAACCTCTTAAGGATAGTTCACCCAAAATCTTAAATTGTGTCATTTATCTTACATTGTCCTATATTATCCCAAACCTGTATGAGATTTCACTTCTTATATGCAGGCGTAAAAAGAAGATATTTTGAAGAATGCTGTGAACAAACAACGTGGTCCCCATTGACACATATAGTATGTCTATTCCAATTAAAAATATACTTTTCTGTGCTCCATTATGCAGCTCATTACAGGTTATTCTTTATGAGGAGTGAGTAAATGATAAACAAAACAATGTTTTGATACAGAGCCCAAATATTATGGCCACTTTGCTTTACTGTATTGCCCCCTTGTGGTCAGATTCTAACATAGCCATCATCACCACTCTCATCTTCAATGGCACCCATAATTCTCTTTGATGCAAAAATACTGTAGTGCTCCTTTATATTTATTAATTTATTTAAAAGTTATTGTATTATTAGCGTGACACGAAGGCTAATATAGGAAGCAGAGGACGTTGTATTCATGTGTCCCTATCTCTGTCATAGTGCTCAGTAAAGGTAAGTTGGTTTGTAGGTTTAGTGGGCTGAGCGTAGCGCTGGCTCACTTCTGTTCCCTCCACTACTAAGCTATGCTTCCTGTAAAAGTTAGCATGGCGGCTGATTACTAATCCTAATAATTGAGCTAATCACTGCTAATCTGTGTTCATGCCTCATCTAATGAATCCTAGTTAAATATTAAGTTAGCGTTGCACAAATAATAAACTGCGCGGCAAATGGCGGAAATGTGCGGTGTGTTTTAAAATAAATGTTTTAATTGAAGCATTAAGGCCATGTAGGTATGTATTAAAGGTAGGAGAAATGTAAATAAATATTTAAATAAACTAAAAAAAAAGATTACAAATAATAAAAATGATCAAATTAATATATATATATATATATATATATATATATATATATATATATATATATATATTATAATTAGTAAAAAGCTATGTGGAATTCATCTGTTGCATGATAAAAAAAAAAGTCCTTTACAACACAATGCATGGCAATCAGCAGCAGTGCATGGACATCTAACAACAAAGTAAAACATTTCAATATAGCAAAATAGTAAAACACCAAATAAACGGATGCAATAGATAACAGATTAATAGCCTTGCTATTAGATGCACGGTAATAACTAAAGGTCGAATGCAGGCAGAACAAGCTTGCTATCTTATTGCATCTGTTGAAATAAAAATACGATCGCTTTACATGGCAGCGTATTTGGCAAAAGCCGAAGCCCCAGAGAAGACAGATGAACAACGGGCTCAAGCCTCTGGCGGCACAGCTTACGACGCTGACATAACCCTAACACGTTAACCCGTGCAAATACGCCTCCTTTCACGTCGGCCGCCGGTACAAGCCTCAAACCAGAGACTCACCAGCTACCGCGACTACTTTTTATACTCATTCGGAACCTCAGAGAGAGACTCGATCCGTGTTATATAACATTCTCCTCCCCATACTTTTTACATTCAATTTTTGACTTTATTTCCATAGGAGCCTTCATAACTCTTCAGAAATCTTCTTCAGAGTCTGCCTTCTACCTCTCTACCATTGACATCTTTACATAACATAGACTTCGGTGCTGGAGAAGAGATGAGACCTTTCTAGAAGTAGGACTTTGCTGTTTTTGCCCAGGCACAAAATATGCCGTCTCTTCTGTCTAGCCGCGCTTCTTGCTCAGCCCCTGCAATCGTGACATTGTCTGTAGCCAGCCAGAGGCTTCCATGCATGTTCAATTCAAATAAATACACAATAGCATTTTCAGCTGGCAGCTCAATATTGTGTGATCGGAAGGATAAGACTGCAAGATCAGATGGGCTCACTAGCCCTTATAGAAACTCTGGCCTTTCCTTTTTCTGTATCCAGGCTCCATTTTGCATATATTAGTGCAGCATGAACATTACTTATGCATGCCCATGAAGAAACTGCCTCTACGCGAACAAGATGATGTAGTCTTGTGCTAGACACGTTTCAAAAAAACAAACAAAAAAGAAGCGAGAGAGAACAAAGTATTGCACCTGATGGAACTCACTGGTGTTTGTTTATGCATGTACTTGTTTACTGGTTTACCTCTGTTGTGATAAAGGGGCCGTTAGAAAGATTTTTATGGACTCCAGCCCCCTCCGTTGTATGTACGGTTGCAATCAGCCATGGCTGCTTTCTTTGCCTGATTGACTTTCGTGTATGATTCAGTGGTTCTTTTCTGCCAGAGACAGGTGTGAAATTTCCGCTGTTTGATCTTTCGTCTCTGACTCAAGGGCTCTGTGTTCTATAGTCGGCGCTTTCGCGGCGCCGTGACGATTCCGCAACCCGTTTGAAGTTCATACGGCTTGACGTCTGCCCACAGTAACCCAACTTTTTGCCAGTTCACGTCCAACTGGGTCGGAAAGTACTCTGATGTTGAAAGATTGCTTTTTGAAACATTGCATTATCACCTAATACGGGCTGTTTGAGTTGAACAAACTTGAGCTCGTTCATGCAGGATGAAGGAAATGCTGTAGTTTTGCATTACGAGGCATTCGTAGGGATCGTGACAGAATTTCTAATATGAAAGACTATTATACAAAAAAAAAAAAATCAGCAACAACTAACTTGAAATGAAAATAATGCAGAGACTAAATCGAACCCTTTATGACATATTATAATTTTATCTATTTAAATGATTCTATTCGTCATTCCATAATTCTTGGTTCTAAGGCATTTTAGGTATTTAACTGAAATTTGATAGGAATGTTTCAATATGCATCAGTCCCTTTTATAAATGTGTATATGTAGTGAATTATAAAATAACGTGTCGTTATCATCATCATGAATGAACATTTAAATTTTTTTAAAGTGGTAAGTTAAACTGAATTTAAAAAAAAAAAAAAAAAAAAAGTTATATGGAAACTCTAAAAAAGCTGTGGCTTGCTCAAAATTACTAAAACTGGGAATGAAAGACAATCCTAATTCAAAAATATCTGAATGAAATGAAAAACACACAAATCCATGGTGAAATAGCTGACTTTGTACACTGCCCTGCTTATTACAAAGTTGTTGGATACAAAGTTGACATAAAAATTTATTTAAATTAAAAAAATTATTACTTTACTTTTATATATTATTGCAAGCTAACTCTAAAAAGTTGGTTACAAAAATGACCTGAAAATCCATTCAAGTAATCAATTCGACCAAAGTCATTTATTTAACATTAATTATTAGAGCACTAGATGGAAATTAGGTGCATCGACATAATAATGCAGTGGATGTGTGACAGACTTATGATAAAGCATGTAAATAATTTTCATAATGTTCTTTCAATTTTTCTTACTCTTTCTACTGCTCAGTTATATTATTAGTGTTTTAAGTGTGTGTATTATTTATTTGCAAAGGAGTGCGAGTTGTCACCCTTATTTGCGAACCTGCGTAATGACTACGTAGCAATTAATAATATCAATCAGATAAGACTGAAATAGCCATCAGTGCTCACGACCTTACAAAAAATGGGTAGAAAAGCTTTCGTAGTAGGTTAGGAACCACTTTTTCCAAAACCATATCTAGTGAATGAAATATACGCGCCTATTGATCTCTAAAGGCATATCATTGAGTTTGTTTTCAAGATGTGGTGAAAGGTGTTTACTTGTCATTGTACATTTTTGTTAGTTGTAAATACATGAATGATCTTTTATTTTAATGATTTCTTTATTATATATAAATTTGCTCATTTCTTTTTTTCTACAAAGTGTTAGTATAAACCTCTCCAGAGTATATGCCAGTGTGTGTGTGTGTGTGTGTGTGTGTGTGTTATTGTGAAAGTCTGTTGTTACTGATCTTGCTGGCCAACCAAGTTACTGTGTAATCTTGCCTTTCTTCTTCCTACAGGTTGTTTATATGTGTCTGATATGAATTGCTGATAATAAACAAGAAAAACCATTGCTGTACATGTGGCTCATTTAGTTTTAATTTCAGCT
>NC_056713.1:3337830-3405330 GCF_018831695.1 Puntigrus tetrazona
TTGTGATCAGATAATGAGCAGCTTTGTAACAGGCATGTATGAGAACATTGAAAACTTAATTTTTGTATTGTAACTGAGAAACAAACATTATGATTTATTTGCATTTTACCACTTTTGGCTATCTATGAACTGGTAATTTTAACCATTACAGATAGAAGATACCCTCGTTAAAAATCTTAGATTTTATCATATAGAATCATAAAGATTTATGAACTAATGTTGATTTGTAATTTTATTTAATTTTGTACAAGAATTTGTTGGTTATCATTTTAGTTATTATAATGTTTTAATAATTGAGAATGATCCAATCTTAAACAAATAATGTTTGGTCCATAGTAAATCAGATCCAATCACAATGCATGAATGGAGCAGTGATGAACATGAGAGGTTTCTTGTGCATTTAATATGGCTCTTAGCTTCTTGCAGTTAAAAGTAGTACCAGCACATCAGTGTGATGTTGCTATTCGATGTAGAGAGGTTATGACTGTGCAATGTGATTATGCACAGAAATAACAGGCTATAACTTCAACATCCCCTATGTTGTTGTTTTCACACGAGATGAATTTGCAATATGTCATGCAAATTAATTAGCTCCATTCCATTTTTTTTCTTCTGACATCTTCAATATATAAAACACTTTAAATAGACTAATCAAAGTATATAAGAACATGTAACTAATATAGAAGATCACACACACAATTTTGTTCTAATAATAATGTTAAACAGATCAACTATAATTCTGCATTTAATCAGCTCTTGTGAGTATTCAAAACTTTCTGAAAGTATTTTTTATATTTTATGAAGTATATTTTTAAATTCTGATATTTGCACATACAGTATCCTGTCTGAATTAGATAGGAATCGCTTCTTTTGGGTTGGTATTTATGAGCAATGACACAAACCGTTCTGGGAATGATTTGTTTATATATCTGACTGATCCTTTACTAAATCTAGTTCCTCACTGATTGTGAGCTCTCTAGAATGAAAGAGCTTGAAATGAAATTATTCAATGATAATAATTTATTGCACAGACACAAATTACTTCTGAAGCAATTTATACTTCCTCACCTGACACTCTTTAGTGCCCACACATCAAAATGGGGAAAAGGTAATTTGGAGTGTGGCGCCATTGTTGGTGCCAGACAGGCTGGTCTGAGTATTTGGTAGAAACTGCTGATCTGTGGATAAAAATGGCCAAGATGATGATAAACAGGAATGGCTGGGACTGACTGAGCTTAGAGAGGACCAACACCTCAAATAACCCTTTGTTACAACTTCTGGTATGCAGAAGAGCATTTGTGAATGGACATGCACGTTGAACTTTGAAGCAGGTGGACTAAGCAGCAATGGAAGAAATTTCTGATTTTGAGACATTTGGATGGTAGGAACAAAATTTGGTGTAAAACAACATGAAAGCAAGGCGATGCATCCTTCTTTTATCCGCAGTTCATGCAGGCAATGTTGCAGAATATTGTTGCTGATTTTGTCCACCCCTAATGACCATATAATCTCACCTCGTTATAACTACTTCCAGCAGGACATTGCAGCCATTTCACATATCTAAAAAAATTTAACTGGACTAAAATCTCTGAGAAAATGTTTTTAGCAATCTGCTTAATCTGTGGCAAGAAACATTAAGGCAATTTTGGTGGCAGAATAGGACTATCCTTATAAACTGCAGTGTGTAAAGTGTAAATGCATTTATAATTTTATGGTGTATATTTGTGTCTTTTTGACTTGCAGTCATTGCATTTGTAATCATATGGAATAGATGAAACATTTTGTTTCAATGAAAATGCAACATAATAGTAATTTGAGAGAGATAAACAAATATTTTATTTTGAGAGAATTAAACACTAAGCCTGACCTTGATATGAGGCCTATTTATGTGCATGATTTGGTAAACAGAATGAGATGCATTTTGAATTAGTTTGTTTTCCATAGACTGTAGTAGACACAAATGTTTAGCTGTAATTAGCACAAGTATGTTTCTCCAGAGGGTAGTGTTAGAAGTAGTCTCAGAACTGAACTCCAAACTCAAGTGTTTTGGGTGGCTCTTCTTGCGTCTTGTTCCTCTCATCTTGTGAAACATTGAGATCAGCTTATGTAGTTTTGAAGGAGTCTAAATTTCTGTATAATATGCTTCCAAGAACTCAGATTAACACAGAAGTATCTCAAAAACCAAAACAGCACCAAGTTATGGCTACAGAAGTGTTCCCTAGAGTCAGAAAAATGTAAATTATAGCTGGTTGTGTTAGCCTTGACTGGTTTATGTACGGATCAACATAAAAGATGCTTTCAATTTATTATCTGGAGAAATTCTTGTGTGTCTGTGTTACATGATGTGAAATGAACAACATAAAAATATCTAGTGGTAACATCTTTGTTTTGTTACTCCACTTTTTAGACATTCTAATAATAGTGTATAACTTTATAACTACATGTTAATTAGCAGGCACTAATAGTATTGGTATACTGTCTAAGCTTAATATTACCCTAACACTTCATTTTGATGGGTCCACAACTTATGCTTTACACTGTGAGAATTTTGGAAGTGATAGGTCAAACTTATTCTATTGAACACTAAATATGTCATGAATAGTCCTCTTCTGAGAGTTAGTATACATGTTGCTATGTTACCTAAAAATCAGTTACGTACTTGCAGACTTATAATTAGTAGAATGTTTAAAGTCAATCAATCATTTATATAGTAATTTTTAACAATACAGATTGTATCACAGCACTTCTGGAATAGTGATCAAACACAGGGAGGAACAAATGATTTAGATGGGAGAATGCACGTAGACGTGAACAATTTGTTTTAGAATACAAAAGACGTTCTCTGTAATCAAATTGATTTAGATAATTCCTAGAAATTAAGTGTAAAGCTTGAAATGTTATCAAAATAAAGTGTAACCATAAAAGCAAAGTCAACCTGATTGTGTACAGTTAAGTATTCAGAATAATTATCTCTCTTTCTCTCTCAGTCAATCTATCTCTCTCTCTCTCTCTCTCTCTTTCTCTCTCTCTCTCTCTCTCTCTCTCTTTCTTTCTCTTTCTCTCTCACACATAGGGAGCAGATTTTCAAACAGTCTATTTAGCTGGTGTGTTTGCACATGGAGAGGTGTACAAAGGTGTCACCTAATTTATAAATGCATATGGCAAAGGATGCAGAGTCTGTTCTGAATAGAACTCCACTTCACAGGTACAAACCTTGCTGTCCTGGAACTCGGTACAAACAGTAGAATTGTTCTCAGACTGACACTGTTCTAAATACTGCCTGGTGATGGGGAGGGGGTTTATCAATGCGCAGAAGACTGATTATTGGAGACAAAGACACTCAATTAGGCGGTATACTGAAAATAGATAGTCTCGATTTTCTCAAACATTGTTATGCGAATACTGCAAGCAGTGAGGAGAGAGAAAACCTGACTTCCTGCTCAGACACTGATGTGAAGATAAAAATACTTATTTTTCCTTCCTATGTGAATCTGAGATCTCCATCATAAGGCCCATGGACAAACTGTAGTCGATTCCATTGCACATGCAGATTCACAACCAATGAGATAGTCATCTTCATTCTATTTCATAGAGGTTTTTTCTTGCTCACACTGCTTAATGACTTCAAAGCATCACCTGTAATCTAAAACAGTTTGTCTTTTTTTGTACTTTTTTTTTTTTAACTGTATTAAAATACACACTGAAAAGTTCACAAATCCTGTCTCTGGCAAGTCTTTTCCTCTTCTTAGCTTCTTTTGAAAGAGATAGTTAATTAAATTTTAAGCAACTCCAGCAGGTGCAAGTTGACCAATGGGGAAAAAGTCGGCTGCATTCTTCTCAGACAAAAGTGCTTTATGTCAGCGGCCCAATGAAACAAAGCACGTCGATCTGCCAATTGCAACCAAATACACTGCCAGTGTCATTCATCAATTCAAATTTAGCAATATTCTGGAAAACAGACGAGAAAAAGCAGCATTACTTCTCAGACTATTAATAGAAGTTTGCGCCAAGTTCTGAAATTGAAGTGGGCAGAAGAGTAAGGCCTAGCAGAAGTGCAGAGGACTGATAAAGACCATTAGGATGAGAGGAGACTTTACAGTGAAGTCAGTGTGTGAGAGTCGCTAGGGGCCACATGGCCACTCATCTGGTGGAATATTTTGAGCATGTCACATGGCTGCACAGCGGGACTCTCCCCATGGTGCCTGTCAGCCAAGACGCCTTCACATGCCTTGCATTCAGCTTTGAGGCTTCAGCTAGCTAAAAGCAAAGCCAAGTGAGTGGGCTGCGCGACACTGTGGTCTGGGTGTACTGTGAAATGGGTTATGAATATATATGACTATTTTTAGTCCAGATCACATCTGTGGGAGGCACGGAAACTCCATTTTGGTTATCGCACAGCATCTAAAACTCTGCAACATGATCATCTGAACTGGAAACATTTTGTGTGTGGTTCAGGTCATTCTGAGTAGGTTTCAAAAGCGCTTGCTTTGCTAAATTCATTGGTTGCAAAAATGATTCAAAGCACTGTAAATGCAATGGTGTAATACAGACATTTTATGGTGTCTTTGTTGCAGTGTAATTATTCACTGAAGCACTGAGTAGTATCAACTAACTAATGTCAAGGGAAGTCACTTTACTTATGTAGCACTTTAACAATATAAATTATGTCAAAGCAGCTTTACAGTATCAATAGGAAAAGAGTGCCAATTATGTAAAAATAAAAAGATTTCATTATTGAATTGGAAGGGTTAGGATTAGGGTTTATATATATATATATATATATATATATATATATATATATGTATATGTATATATGTATGTATGTATGTATGTATACATGTATGAATATGTGTGAGTGTGAGTGTGTGTGTGTGTGTGTATATATATATATATATATATATATATATATATATATATAATGCAAAGTAAACAGATATGATAGTATAGAAATATAACTGCTTAATAGTAATTATATATGAATGCATTTGTTACTAGCACATATCCTATTTGAACAATATATTTAAATACTTAATGATCAAGACCACTAAAACAAAACGATCTTAGGCAGCTGGCTTAAGTGTTTAAATGCTCTTTGGCCTGTTGTACAAAACTATGCTCTCTCTGCAGGCTGCATCTGTAAACCACAACTGACACCATGTTGCTCTAAATTCTGTAATGCAAATGACACTGGCTATGGATGAGACTTCAGATCTAGACTAACTCACTCCCAACCTGTCCAAACCCTGGGCTACAATCAACACAGAGACTAGCATGAGTCCAGCAAAATGAAAGCAGAGGTCCTTCATTATAGCAGACAAGTTTTGTTGTCGCAAAGTAAGCAGGTAATTTAAAAGGGTGATTATCTAATAGCCTTCTTAACAATAGTAGTTTGTTTCAACAGTGGTTTGTTTTTTGTGATTGTTTTTTTAAGATATAAAGTATTATATCTAATAATATATAACAAATTTTTTTATGTCTTTAGAGAAGAGATTAACATAGACACTTATATATATATATATATATATATATATATATATATATATATATATATATATATATGCATTTTTTTTATTCCCAAAAAATTTAAAAGAACTGTATAGTAAACACTCGTATGATTAGTTATCATTATAGTTGTCCTTGCTGAAATCTTTAGTCTTATTTGAATGATCTTATCTTGGTCTAGGTCTTGGGTTACACTTATTTTAATTAGATATGGTGTAATTATACATTTGCTACTGATTAATACTTTACATGTATTTACTCTATGGTTAGAATTCAAGGTTTTGGCTTTAGAGTTATATGCAAGTAATAATAATTTATTGTTGTTATAATAGTATGTACAGGTACATTAAACACGATTAACATTAAGACACCTTAAAATAAAGTGTTACTAGTATCTTGTATTGTCTGCTCTTTTGACTCACACTGAGGTTGTTACAACAGAAAGTACAAATACCACACCTATTGAGTAGACTCCTTTGATTGGTCACCTGTTATCAGTTGTTTTTACACCTTCACTTCCTACTTAAAAGGTTTGTAAAAAATGCCTAACTGTGTTATAAACATTTATACTCAAGTAATGTCGGTGAAAGTGTTCTGTGTTAATGAGTATTACCCCAGCTGGTGGCTGTTTGGGTTTATGATGTATCAGTGTGGTAAGCAAATGAAGCACATGGCTGTGTTTAACTATACGCACACACACTTCATTATTCCTTTCCCATTAGCACGTGTTATATGGCGCTACACCACTAGTGTAACAGGTGTTGTGTCCATTTGACAGGTGTAAGAGGAACCATTAGGGTTAACACACTTCAGAGCACATAGCTGACATATCCATCTATCCATCCATCCGTCCATTTCTCTGTCTGTTCTATCTTAATTAACCTCAGCCATGCCTTGCTTTTGCCTCTTTGACCTACTTTTGTAGTCAAACTGGTTTCAGCAGTATACATTAACTGACTGTTACAGCTGGCAGTAGATCAGTTTTGCTTTGAACACTTTGCCCCATGATGTGTCACACCACAGTAATGAAACTAGGTACATGCTTTTGAGTGTGTTTTAGACAATATGTGATGCAATAATTTTAATTTAAAAAGTCACAATGAGTCATTTGTTGGGTTGTTGTTAAGTAAAACTATTAAAAATGAATTTTGTTAGTTAAAAATAGTTTTTCTTCTAAAATTAGCATTTTTATCAATCATTTTCAAACATTTTTATTTATATAGAGCTTTAACAACACAGGTTGCACCAAAGCACTGTACAGTATAAAAGTAGAAGAATACAATGACAGGGATGGCTAATAATTTCAGAGTGACCAATTTGTTATTAAAATGCAGAGACGGTCTCTGTAGTCAATTCAACGATAATCACTAGAAGTTAAGTGTCCCCAACAAAGCAAGCCAGAGGCGACAGCGACAATGGAAACAAAACCCCATCCATACAGAATGGAGAAAAAAACTTGGGAGAAACCAGACTTAGTTGGGGCCTAGTTCTCCTCTGACTGGACGCCCAGCACTTAACTTCCAGTTCAATTTTAAATGCAGCTGTGTCAGGTAGTGTCAATGACTTAGTGTGTGTGTGTGTGTGCATCAGATCTGGTGATCGGTCACAGTGCGATCTAGGTGTTCTGGTCTCTGATGAACATAATCTCTGGGTGCTGATCCACCATCTAGTCTGGATACAAACTGTGAAACAGATTAAGAAAGAAACAGGACTAATATTAGCGTAGATGCCATTCTTTTACATCGTACATCGTATTTTAGGAGTAGTGTTCCCGGTTCCAGCAAATCTAAGTAATGCAGCCTAAAAATCTTTAACGGATTTGAATAATAAAAAGTGTGTTAGTGTGTTATATTGTATGCTAAATTAAAAGATGTGTCTTTAATCTAGATTTAAACTGGCAGAGTGGGTGGTGTCTGCTTCCCTAACAGAGTTAGGGAGATTGTTTAGGTGCTAGATAGGAAAATGATCTGCCGCCCACAGTTGATTTTTTGATATTCTAGGTATTATCAAATGACCAGAGTTTTGAGAACGCGAGCAGACAGGCAGGATTATAATGGGATAAGAGCTCGCCTCAAGTATTGAGAAGCTAAACCATTCAGGGTTTTATAGGTAATTAATAAGATTTTTAAAATCTATCCGATGTTGATAGGGAGCCAGTGCAGTGTTGACAGAACTGGCTAATATGATCATGCTTCCTAGTTCTAGTAAGGACTCTAGCTGCTGCATTTTGACTAGCTGAAGTTTGTTTATCAAGTGTACAGAACAACCACCCAATAAACCATTACAATAATCTAACCTCGAGGTCATAAACGCATTTAAACGAATTAATATTTGTGCATTAGAGGTTGAAAGCATAGGTCGTGAATTTAGATATATTTTTAAGATGGAAAAACGTTTTACAGATGCTGGAAACATGGTTTTCAAAGGAAAGATTGCTGTCAAACAGCACACCTAGGTTCCTGTAACTGATGATGAAGAATTAACAGAGTAGCCATCAAGCGTTGGCCTTAGGTTGGTAGGGAGTTCCTGCCTCAAGTGGAGGAGTTTATGATTTTGGGGTCTTGTTCACAAGTGAGGGAAGATGGAACAATACATCGACAGACAGATGCAGCTTCTGCAAGAATGCAGTCGATGTACTGATCTATCATGCTTCTCAATTTGCCGCTGATCGCCGTTCCTACTCTTACCTGTGGTCATGACTGAAAGGGATGATTTCCTGGATACAAGAGGCCGTAGAATTAGTTTCCTCCATAGGGTGGCTGGGTGCTCCTTAGAGATCCTCCCTTCACTCCAGGAGGAGCTCAGAGTAGACCCCTTCTCCTCCACATCGAGAGGGGCCAGCTGAGGTGGCTGGGGCATCTCTTCTGGATGACACGCTGAGGGACTGTGTCCCTCAGGTGGCCTGGGAGTGCCCCTGTGTTCCCTGGAAGAGCTGGAGGAAGAGTCTTGGCAGAGGGAAGTCTGGGGTCCCCGCTAGTCTGCTGCAGATTAGATTAATAGTAGAAAATGGATGGATGGATTTCTTCTCTTTAATTTGTGTGACAGATTGCTTGAGCTCCACTGGCAAGCATGCTGAAATACAAAAACATGAATGAATATCAGAGGGTATGTTGAAAGATGATACAAATTATATCTCTCATTAGGTTTTATTTAATTTTGAATGTGATCTATTTTAATTAAGCATGTTTGAATAAATGTCCTTATTATGCCATTATAATGCCTGAAAATTGTTTATTACATCCACTGGTTATATATTGACAAAAATGCATAAATATAATGATGTAATTAGAAAGTACAAACTTAAAAAAACAATATACAATTACTGTATGTAATTACAAGTGTTTTTCTCTGGGTCAAAATGATAGTGGTCAGGCTAAAATATTATAAATCTGTTATTAGCCATATACCCTCTTGTTCATTATTTATAAAACAGAAAGGTGTGCTGTTCTGCTGAGAGGTTTGTTTGTAGCTCTGTGTATCTTCTCTTTCTGTTTATCACTCTTTAATTTCTTCCATATTTCTGATATTACCTATCAAAATAATCTGACTAATTTAACTGTTGATTGAACTATTTAATGTGGGTTCAGTGCATTCGCATTCATTAGCCGGTCAGCATATCACTCTCATTTCTATTTTGCACCTTTTTTTGTTTTCTGTTTTGTTTCACATCCAAACTTTTTGAGGACAGTAAGAATGTGAGGGCTGTAGATACTAGTTCAGTGAATCATGTACATTGTCTCGGTTTCGACATTAGAGCCTGTGCAGCATGGCAACTGGGTGACTGTGAGACAGTATAGTTGCGAGTCCGTTTTTCCATTCTGAACAGAACATTAAACAGGTTCTCCCCACTCAGTGACGACGCACTCCACTGAGAAACCTGATAAAAGTGCTCTAGTAATTGACAATTCTGTTGTAAAGGAATGTGAAAATAGAGACACCAGCCACAATAGTCCATTGTTTACTGGGAGCCAAAGTATCGGACATCTTGGCAGAATTAAAAGTGCTGGCTAATGCTAAATTTAAATACAGTAAGTTTGTTTTTCATGTTGGCACTAATTATGTTTGATTTTGCTAAAATAACATTTTCGCTTAAAAATAACATTAAAGAGATGTGTGAACTTTCAAGCATCGATGCCAGACACTGTAATATGCTCTGGTCCCCTCCTGCTTACTGGGGTGACAAGATATACAGTAGTCTGTTGCCTGTCAATTACTGGATTTCTAAGTGGTGGCCGCAAAATAACATAAGTTTAATTTTTTAAGTTTTTAAGCAGACCTGACCTGTTTAAAAAAGGTGGTCTTCATTCCTCCTGGGAGGTGCCGTTTCTTCTCTTCTGTAGAAATATGGCACATAGATTTAGATTTCGTGACTTGTATAACTGGGGCCCAGGTCAGGAAGCAGATAGACTGGCTAAACCGACTGTCTGCTAGCTACCTCACAGAAGGAAATTCTCAGCACACAAAGACTCTTTACCTAGATATCACACTATAGAGACTGTGTCTGTTCCTGAACTAGAAAATACAGAAAACATCCAAGCCAAATTAAGAGCAACAATTTAATTGATGTTCAACATATAAAACTGTTTATAATACAAAGAATGAAAGCGCTTTATATAAATGATTTGATCACTAATCACAATCCAGATTTGTTTTGTTTGACAGAAACCTGGCTAAAACCAGATGAATATGTTACTTTAAATTAGTTTACCACCCATGATTACTGCTAAAAATATGAGTCATGTCCAAAAGGTAAAGGGGGAGGTGTTGTCTACAATTTATAGCATTATTGCTATTGATCTTAGAGCTTTGTTCAACACTATCGACTCACAACATTCTCTTTGAACAGACTAGAAAACTATGTTGGCATTGGTGGAAATGCTTTAGCATGGTTCAAATCATACTTAACTGACCACCATCAGTGTGTAGTAGTAAATAAAGAGGGTATCATATTGTTCACAAGTGAAATATGGAGTACGCCAAGGCTAAGGACCTAAGAAGGGACGAGACACAAAGACAGGCACAGCAAACACAGGACTGGATACTTGAGACCAGGGCCTGAAAGAAGCAGAGAAAGACAACACAGACCAGGCATTCGTGGCTCCCCAAAGACAGAGACTTGGCTGGATGAATCTTCACAGACGCCCCGTAGCTGTGGCTGGGCTGGACAGGAGTTCACAAGCAGCCTCCAGTCTTGACTGGGCAGAATGAGGGGCCCACAGGTGGCCTCCATAGCCGTGACTGAACTGGATGATGATTCACAGCTGGCCCTTATAGCCGGGAAAGAAACAGGGTGAGAGTTCATAAAAGGCTTCCATGACCTGATGACCTTCACAGCCGTAGCTGGGCAAGCCAAGGATTCATCATCAATAATCTCTAGCCATATCTGAGCCAGGAGAAGGTGCATAGGCGATCTTAGCCATCTTTGGTAGTGGCTCTGGGAAGGCGATCTTGGCCATCTTTGGTAGTGGCTCTGAGAAGGCGGCCATCTTGGGCAGTGGCTCTGGGAAGGTGGCCATCTTGGCCGTGGCTCTGGGAAGGCGGCCATCTTGGGCATTGGCTCTGGGAATGCAGCCATCTTGGGCAGTGGTTCTGGGAAGGAGGACATCTTTTGCTGGGGTTCTGGCATGGTAGCCATCTTGTGCATGGGCTCCGCTGGCAAAGCCACCATTAAAGGTGTTGATGCTGTATCCTCTTCCCCCGCAATACCCAGCTTGAATGCTGACCCCACATTCACTAAGGCAAACCAACAAACTGTGCAAGTGACCTTACGTGGACCATCACAAACAAGTTGTGTCTGGAATGGTTGATTTATTCCTCGCAAAAGAAGTCAATCAATAAATAGTCAGGTAAGTCTGAGTGGTAAGCAAGGTCTACATACTCTTGGATATAATCTTCATCCTTTTAGCTGCCCTGCTTGGAGTGTCAGCAATGACGTAGAGAGCACATACCTGTCCATGGTTCAATGAAAAGCCGCTGGATCCTGGTTTGATGGAGTATTCTGTTGTGACTGACGGGTCTGAGGCGTGAGGATCCATTAGCTGGCTTTTATTCAACAAAAGCGCATGGTCAACAGGCAGACGTCAAAATCACAGGCAAACAGAAATATCAGAGGGAAGGCAACAAATAAAATCCAAAATCAGGCAGGGGTCGGGTCAGGCAGCAAACAATCAAAGAGTCAAAGACAGGCAGGGTCAAGCCAAAGATAGGAAATACAAGGCTAGGCTAACTATAACAATGCTCAATGCAGGTGAGAGGCCTGCTTCGGAATTTATAGTCCCCAGGAAGTAGGAACAGGAAGAAGCAGCAGAGGAAGCGCCACAGTTCATACAGAGGTTAGGGCTTGGCATAACACTCAACATCAAATGCAGAATTGTTAATTCATGCATTTCTGACCTCGAGGTTAGACTATTGTAATGTTTTATTAGGTGGTTGTTTTGCACTCCTGATAAACAACTTTTAGCTGATCTAAAACGCAGCAACTAGAGTCTTTACTAAAACCAGGAACTACAACCATATTAGCCCAGTTCTATCAACACTGCACTGTCTCCCTTTTAAACATCAGATAGATTTTAAAATCTTGTTAATTAGAAAGCCCTAAATTGTTTAGCTCCTCAATGCTTGAGTGAGTTTTCACCACTTTATAGTCCTTTACATCCGCCACATTTTCAAAATTCTGGCCATTTAATAATACCTAGAACATCAAAATCATTTTCCTATTTAGCACCCAAACTCTGGAACAATCTCCCTAACACTGTTCCGGAAGCAGACACAATTTGTCAGTTTAAATCTAGATTAAAGGTCTCTTTAACCTGGTTTACAGATAGCACACTTAGTATGCTTCTATTATTCAAATCCATTATTGGATTGTTAGGCTGCATTAATTAATCAGCCAGAACTGGGAACACTCCCCATAACACACTATGTACTCATTAAAATTAAGTGAAATTAAGTGCTGGCCATCCAGCCAGAGAACTGGCCCCCAACTGAGCCTGGTTTTTCCCAATTTTTTTTATTTTCTCCATTCTGTCACGGATGGGGTCTGGCTTGCTCAGTTGGGGACACTTCTAGTGGTTCTAGCAATTATGGTTGATTTGATCACACGGACTGCATTTAATAAAAAAAAAAAAAAAAAGTGTTTAATCTTGTCATTATACATTACTATCACTCTATTCTCCTGTTTTATACTGTTCAGTGCTTTGACGCGATCTTTATTGTTAAAAGCGCTATATAAATAAAAGTGATTGATTGATTGATTGATTAATAGATAGATAAGGAATGGTGCATGAGAGACAACATTTGGGTCAAACTGATTTTGGGTAAGTGCACAGAAAGGCCAGCTCAATTCATTATGATAAAGCTGTTTGATAGAATCTGTGGCTAAATCAATGAGTTGTATTGACTTTGTCCAGTGCTGCCACAAGCTCTGATGGTGTCAGACTTTCTTCAGACCGAATCCTTTTATGATCTGTTTTCAAGGCAATATCAGAGTTAAGTCTAATTTCCTTCAGTATAGATTTGTGCATTCCTCCTTGTGTTCTTGCCCTTCTTCATGTTTCTTTGAAAGTTACATTAATGAAACATGGTCACAATTTGCGTTTTTAAGTACATAGCAAATTCAGCAGTTTTACTGAAATATGTTAATGTTTTTGGTTGTTGTTTTTTTTGTTATTTTTAATAATTTTGTTTTGTATTATTGTTTTTTTGGTTGTTTTTAGATAGGATGTCCACTTTAGCAAATGTACACAACTACTGCTAGTTTTTTTTCGGCACCAAAAGCCCCATGTGTTTTTATTTGGGTTCTTAATGTGGATTATTTTTCTTTTGTATTATAAGTTTTTATTGGAGAGTTTTTGTTTTGTTGGATTTTAGGGTTTTTTTGTCCTTATCCTTTATTATTTTGTTTTGCCCCTAGTTGAAAGGGCTAAGCAACAAAAGAAGGACATGATGCAAGGAATGAGATGCAATTTAACCAAAAATATTTTTATGAACCCAGAAAGGCAAGAATGTACACAAACTCCCATTTCATATTAAAAATAAAGACAAAAGAACATTCAAGTGATATAATACTCAAAATAAACATACAAACCAATACACCAATACACAATGATCTTCTCGCTTAAGATGGTGAAAACAGGAGGGAACATGGCAAAAGAAAGTGCAATTTATATCCAGCAGCTGACAGGGCATATGTAAATGCAGTACTTGTGTCCTTTATTTATCTGAGTGGAAGAGACTGACAAAATAAGCTTATCTAATGTAACATGAAACAGAGACATGGTGTCCCAGATATTGTAGCGGGAAGCTCAAAGTTAAGCCCTGGGGTCTTTACTTCATGTGGTTATTTATTGCTCTGTCTGAGAGCCAAATCCTCATGGTTGGACAAACTCTAAAGAGTTGTAAAAAGCATTGCCTGCATTTCTGACACTCTAAAAGGGAGTGGAACTTTTACAACACTCTCCAACTAATTTGGACTGCTTAGTGCCACGTCAATATTATACTGCAGTTTTCAATCTCCTTTAATTTAAGGACAATAAAAGTTTTACTTTTGCTTAGAGAAACATTTTTTGTATAAAGTTATAAATACATTAGAGATAAGAATCACAGATAATATCTCACTTTTCTTGCATACATGTTGTATGTCAGCAAATATCTCATTTGTTCTGAAGGTTTTAGAGAAAATCAGAGACAAAGATGATACTTAAACTTGATCTCAAAAATTGAAAAACCTGCTAATCATAAATTTCGATATGAACTGAAACCTCTCATGAAAGTATTATAGGAGAAATGTCTGAGCAGTTTATACAGTACTTATTTATTTATTTAATTTTAGACAAATTCAGAGAAGATTATAGCGATATCTGTGTCAATCTGGTCCAGAGCTCCATACACTCTCACTGTATGAAAATTTTGTCTCCACTGTTTTTATTTTATTTTATTCATTATTCACTAGTCAAAGTTGAGATACAGATGACATATGAACATAAATGATCTAATCTGACATCTAATATATGAAAGAGATACCACAAAAATTTGTTAAATTTTTGTAATTATTGTTCTTACTAGTTTATAATAGATGCGAGTTCAAATATTATATAAATGATATAATATAAATTATTTCTCTTTTATTCTGAGTTGTTTTCTCTAGACCGCTATTGAACTGAGAATTAAATGGAGAATAACTTGCATAAATCTGCAGCTTTTTCTGAGAAAAATAATAATTTAATCCTATACTACTATAATTTAGACTCATACTTGTACTGTATGTAAACAGTTTGTCTTTATTTTGTATCAGTATGTCTTTTTACTTCTCGTAAGGAATTTTAGGAGAAACGTCTGAGACAGTGTTGATACAGTATGCATGCCGGCCGCCCCTCACAGTGCCCCAGAATGCTTTTACTGTACTGAACATGCCAATGATGCCCTATTGTGCAAATATTTTCCTTTCAACGCCAAAGAAATGTGTTTGCTTAGCTAATGTGAACACTTTGTCCGGATTCCTGAACCTTTACAAAACTGCTTACATAATTTCCAAATAATGCCACTTCAGACCCTGCTTTTGGCTCTGTCGTGGATCATTGTTGTGCTTTTTTAATCTTTGTGATGCTGTGCTGTTATTGTTGTGTGGTAGGAAAGTGGTGGCGCAGTTGTAAATATTCAGCTCTGAGAGCTTTTGGCGTAATCTGACCTGAGTCATGATTACATAGTACTACTACATCAGAGGGCTGATAGTAGAGTCGGTGGAGTCACGTTACTCATTCATGACTTTATGTCTGGCAGCGTAAAATTGATAGTTACTTTCACCATAACAGTGACTAATTGTTCAATAATTATTAATATTTTGATGTTATAAGAACTATATATTTTATTCAATAAATAAATATATAAATATAATATATAAATATATAATATATTAACTATGACCTATAACATATAATATATGAACCATGAGCGCATTAACTAATATAATTAAATAGTACATTAAAGGAATAGTTTAAAAATTTTAATTTGTATTCATACTCATCCTCAAGTAGTTCCAAATCTATTTTGATATCTTCAAAATATCTTCCTTATGTTTGACAGAAATTCATACAGGTTTGGAACTAATTGAGGGTGAGTAAATGATCTCAGAATGTTTATTTCTTTAAAGATGTCATATTAAAAAGAAGGAATTAGGAGACTGCTATTGTTTATAATTTTTATAGTTTTTATAAAGCTTTTAAAAATAATAATAAAAAGGATTTAAAAAGAGTTTGTATCCTTTTTATTCCATATAGAATTTAATAAACTATTGCTGTCATTACAACAAATAATTAAAGGTACAAAAAGAACTGTAAACAGCTTTATCCTTTCCAATCTTTTTTTCCTGCTTTGTCAGGCAGAAGTCCATTCTCCTTGTCAAACAGCTCTCTAGTGTAGATCTATATCTCAGGGTCATGATAGGTTAGGAAAAATGATTGTTTTGCATCTTGTGGGTGTCAAGGTTAGTAAATAAACAGAGCCGAGATTACAAAACAGAAAGGAACATAGAACCGTTTCCTCACTGTGATACTGAATCATTTATCACGCATGTTTCTTTGGTCATTAGTAGGGTTAGAATAGCTTAGAAGAGCACTCCGTGGGGTGCTGACTAACTACATTAAGGAAAGGCTGAGGTTAGAAGAGGAAGATGGGTAGATGTAGAATCGCTGCCTGAGAGGCCTTTAAGAGGGAGGCAATCGCCCTGGTTACTCAGTAACCCGGAGCAACAGTTGTCACTCACCTCTCCCCTAATACCCTTCACCCTCAGGCCCCATGCCGAAGAGGGGACTGCTCCAAACCAGCCAGCTCTTTTTCTCTTGAAAGCTGGTTACCCTTGAGGGAAAGACTTATAGAGCCTTCATGAAATGCCTAAAACTCTTTGATCATAAATAGACTTCCTTCTTGTGATCTTTGCAATTGTTTTCAGGTCTGGGTGTGACAGAGCAGAGCGTTTATTTAAATGACAGCTTGTCAAATCAGCCAATTCTTCTTACGATTGTGTTGACATTCTGCATTTCAATACCAAAGCCATAATACAGCAAAATATGCATGGATAGCTTCACCACATACACCATAATCCAGAGGCCCAAGAGGTTTGTGTGACTCACTGGAGGAGTGGCATGGCTTTTGTGCATTAGATGCATGTTGGGATTTTGTCAGTCACACACACACACACACACACACACACACACACGTCCAAACTAGCACAGGGAGGTGCTGAACAGTTGGTGGCAAGAGGAACCAGGCTGAACCAGTCAAAGTTCTGAGACTGCTTTCCACAGTCAGGGAGGGTGTGACTGAAGGATGTTTTTGGGATAATAAAATGTAAAGTCATATGAAAGATAGTATATTGCACATTATATCAAAATGCAATGTATTTACAAATTTTTGTTCACAAAACAATTTAAAGAAGCATAATAATAAAAGTTACCAAATAATATACCATTTTGATAGACCAGTTTAGACATTAACAGCAAGTAACTTTGCAATTACATGTCATCTAGCAGTAATTAGAGTTTTAGTATACTGTATAATATCTTTTAACACTACATTAACAGTATTTACTGCATAAATTACTTCTTAAAATTGCCTAATAATACAATTTCTGACTAATAATATTCTTGTAATATGCATGCTGATAAGAAACTAGTTAAGATAGTTAAAATGATTTATACTTTTAATATAAAACATATTCAAAATTGATGCACAAACAATCAAATATATCACTATGCTTAAATATATAATGGAAAAGATTTTTATTTAGAGCTTTAACTGAACTTTTGGAATTTTAGTTTACAGAAAAGTGTCTGAAGATTTATAGGTGGTTGAATATGCTGTTTACCATTACTTTTATTTAACCTTGTAAATTTTATAAACTTTGGAAACCAAACAAAACAACCCAGGGACAGAATATGTAATTCAAGAAAAGTATTTACAGTTTAAAGTTTATAGTTTAAAGTGGGTTTAACAACTCAGATAAATATGTTGTGGTCTGCTGCTTTAAATCAAGTAACAAAAGCAGACTAGAAATGATTCAACAAATTTCAGATTAGGCAAGTCATGGCTGGAAAACACTGGAAATTTGCCACATACTATAGTAATGGGGATGAGGACTTAACTGAAACTCCAGTGTTGTCACCGATGGGCAGAGCAAAGTAAAACATGAACACTGTCTCTGGCCTTTCTCCTGCTGTTGCCAGGCCTAGCATCACTAATTTAATTTTTTATTTGTTTTTTTCTCTTTCTTCCCATTTTCTCTTACATCAAAGAAAGCAAAATTCAGATTTGGCAGTTGAGATTCAAAGTTGAAAGATTATTATTTTTTCTCTGTCTGGGAAAATGAACTACATGGTGTGTATGCAAAGTTTGGCCCAATCAAAAGCTTTCTAAAATGATCACATAAATGTATACATTGATGCTATGGAAATCCCACATTTTTTCCCTGGCATTCAGTAATGTTAAATAATGTTCAGTAATGCTCTATTGAACAAAAGCTTCGTTCACAGACTTCTCTACAAAGCGCAGAGTAAAGATAATAAGCAAAGCCATTACAGCAGGTTACTGTCCACCACCGCTGTGAAAAGACTATCTCACGCTCTACATGACTCCTCGTTTTGTTCCTTTGCCTGTTCCATTTTGGACAGTCATGTAAATGGGTGAATCACACATGGATTGAGATTAAGTCTTGAGTCCTGACTCACAAGATGATTCATGCAACCTGTTGAGAGCCCAAGTCATCAGAGCAGCTGTCTCAACACACCAAGGTTACAAGCCTCCATCGGTACTCGCGGTGGGGTGTGTGTTTTTATGGCTATCAATCTGTGGGCGTATTTTGGATTCCTTTTTCAATTTTTGGCCTGAGAGAGTTCAGCTGGTCTTCTTCACAATAACAAATGAACTCGGTGGCCACTTCGAAACAGGTTGAAAAATAAACAGTTTTAAGTGTCCGCTTGGAAAATCATGGCCATTTATCGGCTAAGAAATGCTTCATATTGTTTTAAGTTACTGTTACTCAGGAAAAGCTCTCTTAAGGTAATTTCCTGCCATTCAGTGGCGACAGATCTCCACTTACTTTTGGCTTGAGTCTTTCTCTGGCAAACATGCTTCAAGGTAGTTTTGAAAATAAGCTTGGTAAGCAAATAGTAATTGTTCCACTGTGGTGCATTGGTAAATAAAATCTGGAGAAAAAAAATTACTATTTAGTTCAGATTTTGAAAGATTTTGTATATTAAAAAAATTAATACAAAACCTTTTAATTAATTTTTGTCTATTTAATCTTAAAAATCTAATAAATAATTTGTGGATTTAATATGTATTTTCTTTAGTATGTATTTTGTACAATATTACAATGTAATTAAAAATGGTATTTATTAGTTAAGATTATTTTATATATATATATATATATCAAAATTAAATTTGATGATAGTTTGTTATGCAAGATTATTATTAGATTCAGACACTTTTCCATAGCAGCAGCACTTTTAGAGCTTTTTTGTGGTTATGAACTGTGGCTATGAATCACATCAAGAGAAACCAATAGAAATTGGTCCAGATTCATATTTAGTCCTGCTTGCTGGTCGTTATAGAAACCGTTGATCAGATGGTCCACCGAGCATGTGAGTCAGTGATGTGACTGCTCAGATCTCATCTCCTGTCACGATATGAGAAGAGAACGCTGCTGATTGCATAATTGCCATCACGACTCATATAATTACTTGCCATTTTAACAGATGCTTTTTCGTACAAATCAAATTACAGTACACCCACCAACTGCAGCCATCAGAAGCAACTAGGGTCTTGAAACCAAGAATGATTTCTGACAATGTAAAACCTAAGGTAGCTCTATAGACAAGTGCTGATTTTGTGGGATGACTGATTTAAATCTGATAAAATAGTTTAAACAGTGCTGAGAATACTGTACTATTATTAGTAAATCACCTGCAAATGTAATTTAAACAAATTGTAAATATGTTGTTAAAGAAGTATAATTATTATAATAAAAATTGTCCTATGGGTAAGACATTCTGTCTCAACTTTAAATGTATATTTTTAAAAAGAGAATTAATCTGTAAATAAATTATACACAAATTGTGTCTCTGTCTTCAAATGGATATAGTTGATATAGCTGTTTCAGCTGTAAATATATCATGTAAGTATATATATATATATATATATATAGAAATATATATATATAATAAAGAAATTGTTTGTTTTTTTTACACAAAAACTTAACTAAGCTTGAAAGGTCCACTACAGACTTAGTTGCGCATTTCCAGAGCAAATACAGGATCTGGTTGTCATGTAATTAATTAGTCATTCTCAACTTAAACTGTTATGTTCCTTATTTAAAATACTAGAAATGATTACTCATACTTTGAATTGTAGAATTTTGTGATGCTGTGTTGTGTGATGACGTTAAATGCTGTGGAATCACCGCTGCCATTTCACAACTCATTAATTTACTTGAATGAGTTGCGAAACATTTCAGTCTAACCAAAATGTCTGTACTAATCATTACTAACAGTTGATTTAACTTTAGTGAAGGCATATTTTTACAGTGCAACTGAACATTTTGTGGGAAATAATGAAAACAAGGCTTTAATTCATCTACCATGATTCTTACACCACACCAAAAATGTATTTATATTTTTACTTTCACATCTAGCTTTTTTATATTATTATATCCTTGTCTCTATCCTACATGTGGATAATATTTGTACACATCAATTTTTTTAAAATACAGTATTTAAAATATTATTAGATAGGTACATGGATTGATGTATGTATTGAACGATAGAGCGATAAATAGAACGACAATTAGAATGATAGATAGATACATACACACATACATACCTGCCTATTCTCTGCTTCAGATCACAGGCCATACTTAACCATCTCCTATGAGTATGTATGAAGCTAATGAAGGGTTCGTATTACAGCTCAAGGGCTCAGAGCTCTCGAGACCTGGCCACGGCTCTCTTACTGTGGCCTGGATTCAGCAAGCCAAAGGCAGGTCGTATTAATTAAAGCAGACTGATTCTCCTGAGATCCAAGAGCATGAGAGAGAGTATATGTGGACAGGAAAATGCAGACATCTCTTAGAGGCTACCGGAGCTTACACTGTCGATAGATACACCACCACAGGTGCATGCTGGGTTACATAATTCATTACAGGACATTCTGCAATCTAATACATTGTTACAGTATTCTATTAATCAGGTTATATAAGCTTTTAGTACTTTTTAGTACATTTTTAATAGTAATATTGTCATATTGTCATTTTCACAGCTTGTATCATTCTAATACAACTGATTCAGGGTGCACAACTGATCCCCTGGCTTCAGTGGAAAGTGGAAGTTAAGTGCTGGGCATCTGGCCAGAGGAGAATTTAGCCCCAACTATGCCTGATTTCTCCCAAGGTTTTTTTTTCTCCTTTCTGTATGGATGGGGTTTTGGTTCCTTGTTGCTGTCGCCTCTGGCTTGCTTAGTCAGGAAACTTCATTTCTAGTGATTATCGTCGATTTGATTACAGAGACATTCTCTGCATTTAATAACAAATTGTTCTGTCTTGTCATTATAACATCTCTATCATTGTATTAGTTTATTTTATACTGTTCAGTGCTTTGACACAATCTGTATTGTTAAAAGCACTATATAAATAAAAACGACTGATTGTTTGACAAAGTCTTTGTTGGGAAAGCTGCACGTTAATCTACAGTCAAGCTACACTATAAGCTACTGACAAAACATAGCTAATTGCATTGAAGTTAAAATATCAGCTAAGTATGTACACTGACTAACAACAATCTTAACTTGCTCACATATGGCATTGTTATATTCACATATATAACAATATATACATATGGCCTTTTTAAACAGTTTAACTATTAAAAATATATCTGGCCATGTGAATTTCAGCAGTGACCCTGATACAACAATGTCACCATTTATTGGTGCGGCCCTATATATTTTTTTACCCTAAAACACATCAACAACTGTGTGAGCTTAAGAGTCCAGTGCTATATGTCTGTCACTATGGGTTTGCGTTTGTAGTTTCTTTGTAATCAGGAACTGATGGACTGGTTTGGAAAAGATTCTGATTGAGGAGGAAAGTACATGTGTTGTACAGCGTAGCAGGTGGCAAGCGCTGACTTGACAGCAATTAGATGTACAAATCTTTGATTAGGCTCATGGGAGCACAGTCATTAGTGTGGCTGAGTAATTCCCTGTCTCTCTCTACATCTTTCTCTCACATTCAGCACCTGGTTCACTGATATTTTAAATCATTCATTAGCCATTCAGTTTTAGATGTCTTTGTATGTATGTATGTGTGTTGGAATAAAGTATGATGTGAAAAATATTTATAGTTTTGACTTCATAATAATATATACTGTTAAAAATGTTAATATATTGTGACGGGAGGAGCCAACGACAGACACAGTGGGCGTGGCGTCAGGCCTCGGAGAGGCTTTTTTTTAACAAAATCAAAATAATACAAAATAAAGTGTCCAGGGGAAAGTGTCCAAATAAAAGGGGGATCTGGTGTCCTCGTCGTGCTCCGGGGAAAGTGCAGGTTGAGGCCGTGTTCCAGGGGGGAAGGGTCCAGGTAAGGGGCGGAGTCCGGCGGTCACACGCGCTCAGCCTTCTTCTGGTCCGGGGCGCGAGGGGCGGCGGCTTCTTCCGCGGCATCTCCGTCGCGTCTTTGCTCCGGGCGGCAGAGTGGGATGAGCCCGTCTCGGACGGCGGGGGTGAGGTCCATCGCGCACCCTTCCTGGACCCACGAGGACACCAGCGTGCATGCACGGGGGAAGAGACCGGTCTCCCGAGGAGAGGCGCGTTCGGTACTTAACGGCGACGGTAACGAGGCTAACTCAATCCAGGTGTGCCTCGTCACACGCCGCCAGACCTGAACAATACCACGCCCCTCCTCTCGAACACACCCACTCCCGTCGGGAGCCTGGTGAAGGGCGGCGAATAAAGGACGGGGTGATGGTGACGATAAAGAGGAGGGGCAGCCGACTCATTCACAATATTCACAAAATATGAACATTATATATTACTGAATATTTTACTTTTTAAACATTTTTGATATCCCTATAGTATAAGGTTTTTACTCCATAAACAGTGAATCACCACTGTGTTTTTGATTATTAATTATAATAAAACTAAATAATTTAGCTCTTAGTTAGTTTAATATAATTAAAACAATATCTCTATCAATACAGATTATACTTTTTTAAGAACTCAAGATGTTTGGTCTTTTGTCAAATTAAAGCTTAAGAAATTAGCTTTAATCAAAAATGTATTTGCACTTATGAAGTAAAAGTAGATAGACAGTATAATAATGAGTAATGACTATCTTGAAGATATGCGCTGTTTTGGGAGATTTGATTTTTGCTGAAAATAACTGTCATTACCTTCAAGATAACGGTTTGTCTTAACAGTGATGGCAGTTTGTCCTGCTTTTAAGTGCTTTGGAAATGCCACTGTATTTCACAAGGGCAATTTGTTACAGACATGCTAAGCAATAAAAATCATAGTATTTGTATTGATCATGGAGTTTACCTGTATATACAGTAAATTTGTCCATTCATTTTTTGTTTTTGTTTTTTTGCATCAGACAGCAATAAATTCAAAAGCAAAATGAGTTCAAGGTATATGGGTAAAGCTTATCTAAATAAAATAAATCAAACATTTATTCATAGTAATTAACTGTTAAATTCTATAATTATACAGGCATTTCACAATGTTAACAAGTAAGTTTTTTTGTAACAAAATAGTGAGTGCGACGCATCCTGATTTGGAGAATGGAGAAAAAACAGGCTCAGTTGGGGCCAGTTCTCCTCTCTGCCAGACACACTTAATTTCCATTTAAATTTTAAACGTAGCTATGTCAGATTGGGTAAAAGACTTGTGTATGTGTGTGTGTTCTGGTATCAGATGAACGTCATCTTTGGGTGCTGATCCACCATCTGATCTTGATACAAGCTGAGAAACAGAATGAGAAAGAAACAGACTAATATTAGTGTAGATTTTTACGATGTCACAAGTACATTTTGTTTTATGAGGAGTGTTCCCAGTTCCGGCTGATCTAGTTAATGCAGCCTAACAATTCTTTAATGGATTTGAATAATAGGAGCGTATTAGTGTGTTATGTGTAGGCTAGGTTAAAAAGATGTCTTTATTCTAGATTTAAACTGACAGAGTGTGTCTGCTTCCCGAACTGTTCCAGAGTTTGAAACAATTCAGGGCTTTATAAGTAATTAGCAAGATTTTAAAATCTGTCCGATGTTTGATAGGAGCCAATGCAGTGTTGACAGAACCGGGCTGATATGGTCAATCAGAGGAAATAGATGAAGCACACTAACGCACAAGAACTAAACACTGATTGTAAACTTGCAAGGTATCACAGTTTCCAGACATATTAAGCACTACCTGGTTTTAACATTTATAAATAGAATAAATGTTTCTGAGGAGCAAATCAACATAAGAATGATAATCATGTGACATCAAAAGGCATTTTTTTTCCACACGGAATACAGTTGAAACCCACAACTGAATCGGATTTAAGTGAAGTAAAACTCAAAATGTAGTTAAAAATATTATATTAAATATTGAATTTTATATTTAAAATGGAGTAAAGGTTGAGTAACACATTAGTCTAATAATAACACATTAGACTTGACTAAAACCTGTTCATTTTAGATGTTACTACACAAAGTACATTTTAAATGCTTTATACAGTGTGCTTTCTGTAGTAATGCTCAAACTAACGAGTCCCCGTTGGCAGTCCATCACCTCCAAACTTAAGTGTCTCCCTCGTTTGCTAATTAGAGCTTTAGGTATTTCCCGATTCACTCTCTCCCAGGTGTGGGGTTCAGGCCTCTCACCACGGAAACCAGACTTAGATTGCCCAGAGGCCAGCACACCTTTTATTACTAATCTTATAGAGCAGTCCTTAAACAATACAAAACTGCATTTCCCAATGTACTGCTGGTAAATACAAATTAAATTTTCGAAAGCATGCTTTCAATTTCAAATGTCTAACTTACTGTCTGACATGTAGAATTTTGTGTGTAGTTGTTAGGTATTGGATGATGTGTTTGAGGAAGTTATGTTTCAGCTGTGGATCTCAAAGGAAGGCTGTCAACTGTGTTTGCTCTGGTTGTCTTGGGAAACACTGTAGTGTTAAGACTGTATTCCCAACCCCATTCATTGTAGAAACCAAAGTCTGGCTTAACCAGCCCTCTCTAGACTCTCTGCAGCAGAGGAAAACTACTTTCACTGTTTGAAGTTTAAATTGATTTTGAGTCATAGAATGCATTTACTATGGTTACATTCTTTAAAGACTGCTTAAGATACTTTTATGTCACTGTACATGGCAAAGCTTAAAGTGTAGATTGTGTAAAAAATGTCACTTCTGTTATCATTTACTCAATCTTGTGTTGTCCAAATTCATGTGATTTTAACACTAAAAATAATTTCAGGTGTTTTCAACCATACAGTAGGATCCAAAGGTTTCAAGATCCGAATATAAAGCCTAAATGACAATTTTTGCTGTACTACTGTATTTTACGCTTTGGCAAATTGATTGCGAAATTTAGCTGAAGCTACACAAAACTGTTTTAAATATGGATATATTTCTTGCAAAAATGCATTCGCTACAGGAGGCCTTTATTCACCCACCCACTGTTTGAGGCATGTGTTAATATGTATGCATGCACTTTATTTCACCAATTTTGGACTGTTGAACAAAAACACCCACCCGTGTCATTTTGAAGCTTGGAAGAGCAAGGACGATTTTTAATATAAATTTTTAATATATATACAATTTTTTCTGAAGAAAGTATATACCCATGCAGGATACCTTGAGGGTAAGTAAAACATGTGCTAATTTAAATTTTTAGGTGAACTAACCCCTTAAGTTTTTTCACACCAACAGAATGTTCCACTTTAAAGAGCTTCAGAACTTAAAGCATCAGGCAACAAAATCACTTCTATAATAAACTGAATATTATTGCTGCTTATTATGGGCATTAATATATCATATATTTATCATAATTATTGTTATTTTTGCTTTAAACTGTTTTGCTGTTTCTGCACCTCCTTTTTCTTGATTCTTGATGCAACAGCATTGAAATTTAGCAGCACTTCAGACATTATTTTAAGACAAAGGTTGCCGTCATCATAGGACACATCGGGATGATATGATGTCTTCATAACCATATTTAACATAATCACTAATAGTCATGTCACATTGGTGTGGTTTACATTTCAGGAGGCTGTAATTTCCACCCATTAATGTTCAGCAAATTTAACACAAAATGTAATTATATTTGACTATACTGGACAGTATGGTCAGAATATATTTTGAGTTAAAGCCAACCGATATGCTGTTTGTTCGCCTAAACCATTTTCAAATCCCCCTTCATATGTTTTCTAATAGACTCATCCTCCTCTTTAAAACCAAGCCAAACCCGCTAATCATGCGATCAGGCCAGTGCTCCGAGCCACGCATGCCTTTGCACATGGCAGGGCAAATTAGAGTGTCTCCAGCAGTCTGGATCTCTAATTCACCAGCAGCAGGCCTTCATCTGTCCCCTGAATTACAGCTCAACGCTTCCCGCTGTGCATCCCGCCGGCATGGCCCCACACGGCGCTCACAGAGAGACTGCAGTTTGGAGAACAACACGGAACGAGCATGCAGACCACATGAGATCAATGAGACACAACTTGTTGTAAACACCTTTGAATTAACCATGTGGCATTTGAGGCAAAATGGGTAATTCGCATCAAGGCAGTGTAACCCATAGGTCAGGCATGGTTTGAGGTTTTGAAGGTTGAAAGACCTTACTAATATTTGTAGACAAATTTAGTTCCCTTTATTTTTGAAAATGCCTGGTGTACTAGTTACATTATTAAATATAAGACAGTATATTAGAGATTTTCTAACATTAGTTCCTGTATGGCTGTAATCTTAGCTCAGAATATAATCTTAGGTTAGACCAATCCTTGGAGCCATGACTCACCACAATGTTAATAAGCACTTGTAAGTTTTCTCTTTTTTACTGTGAGAAGTATAGTTTGTGTGTGTATATATATATATATATATATGTATGTGGAGAAGCCAACGACAGACACAGTGGGTGTGGCGTCAGGCCTCGGAGAGGCTTTTTATTAACAAAATGTACAAAATAAAGTGTCCAGGGGGAAAACTGTCCAAATAAACGGGGAGCTGGTGTCCTCGCCGTGCTGCAGGGGAGTGCAGGTCGGGTAGTGTTCCAGGGGAAGGGTCCAGGTAAGGGGCAGAGTCCGCGGCTGCACGCGCTCCCTCTCTGGTCCAGGGTGCGAGGGGCGGCGGCTTCTCCTCCACTTCTTTTCCCGGTTGGCAATCAGAAGGGATAAACAGCCCGGCATCCTGGCCCGTCAGCGGTACACGTGTGCAGTCTTCGCCTGGACTACGGTGTCCGACAACGCGCTTCTCTGGCGGCGTGGCGAGTCCCTTCACGCACCTTTCTTGGACACACGAGGACACCAACGTGCATGCACGGGGAAGAGACCGGTCTCGAGGAGAGGCATGCTCAGTATTTAACGGCGGCGGTGACGAGGCTCGATACACTTCAGGTGTGCCTTGTCACACGCCGCCAGACGTGTCCAATACCACGCCCCTCCTCTCAGACACGCCCACTCCCGTCGGGAGCCTGGTGAAGGGCGGCGAATAAAGCACGGGGTGATGATGACAATAAAGGAGAGGGGCAGCTGACTCGTCACAATATATATACACACACATAAATACATACATGTGTGTATGTGTGTGTACATACATACACACACATACGTATTTGTAAATTATTTCACACACTCTTTTTACACACTCTTTTGAAGATCAGAAGGCCTCTGCCCATCTCTACTTCAGAGACCCTGCCTCTCTAAGACATACCATTTGTAGCTGATCATGTTGCAGACCTTAATGAGTTAACTTAATGAGTTGCTAGATGTTCTTCCAGCTGAATCTTCTTGCTTTTTCAGACCTTTTTGACCTGTAGCAGGCATTAAATTTGAAATTAGCTAAATTCATGGATAAAAGTGTCAGATTTCTTTGTTTAAACAATTATTATGTCTTTTATGTTCTATTGTGAATACATGATTGCGTGATTTGAAAGTCTTTCAGTTTCCATTTTCTTCAAATTCAAAAAATGTCCCAATGTTTCTGGAATTCGAGTTTGATTCATTCAAGATTAATTTTTGGGGATTCTTTATTGTGGCTTTTGACTGTTTATTTAAATATGATAATCCATAAATACATGGTTTATACTATATTATCATATACTTATGAAAGCCAGGCCTAGTACCACAGTGGAATAAAAGGAGGCATTGCCCCTCAGATTTGACAGAGACAGGCTAGAGTATGGTATGGTTTGGAGTGCTGGTACAGTTTCTCAAGCTCTGGTTTTAAAGCACCTGTGTGTTTCTCAGCAGTGGGCGACTTATGAAGACTCAGAGCTTATTTCCCTTCACTCCAGAAATCTGCTGAGGAGGCAGAGACTCACAGCAGATGGGCTGAGATGGAGCCAACATAACATATTTCTCCAGGATTAATTGTTTGGCCCTGTGCTCCATCTCTCTCTCTTTCCTCTACTCAAAACACCATCAGATTCTCATTGGTGATCAGCTAGTAGTCCACAACTCCTTTGTCTGTATTTAAAATGGCTTCTTTATGGATTACAAATATTTAAAAAAGTTTATAGTGGCTGATATCTCAACCCTTATACATTTTAGTATACTGAACATTTTATCAAATGCAGTTCGCTAAGCATTAAAGTGTTTTTGACCATATAAGTAGGGCTTAAGTGCAACTTCATATGGAATTTTATAATTATTTCATAATTTTCTTTGATACATGGTTAAATTGTACTGCTAAATGTATTGACAAGCATTTAAATTGCACTTCATTAACATTTTTATTGAACGTGTATGTTATGTGAGCTAATTGTTACAGTTTATACAGCTGTAATAATGCAGCTGTTTTTTTTACTATATAATATTGTGTATATGTAATATATGTAATGCTGAAACATGATAAAATGTACTTTAATTAAAAACCTTAAATTTGACATTATCAAAAAAGCACGAAAGTCACAAACTACACTGCAAGCTTAATATAATTTAGATCACTTTTTCCACTTTTCCCTCAAGGGACATTCATTTTTCAGAAATCAAAAAGAGTGCCATGTTTGGTCACATCAGAATCAATTTGCAAAGCATTATGTTGTGGGTGACACTCTGGAATCAAAAACATTGCAACTTTTGACAAACCCACATAGCTTAATTGCAAGCATGTTCATAAACAGCAGTATTTCATGACATAAGTTCACTACCCAAATAAATGAATGAATAATGCGTAAAAATGCCATACAAGTACTTTTTGGAACACTATTGTGTGATGACTCAAATAAGCCATTTAAATGAGCCATCCAAATGAATGATTCAAAAAATTGATTTGGCCAAAAAATATTTAACTGATGCTTCCTGTGAGCCAGCCATGGATCTAAATCATGTTGTTGTTGTCGTCATTTGTTTTGGGGGTTTTTTTGTAGCATACTTTTTTTTTCTAGTGTAAGTGCAACTACTTAATAAAATACAGATTAAAATGTATCTTAGTGTCCATGTTGAACACAAAGAGCTAGCATTGATTTATTGTGATGCTTAAACATGTAAAACAAAATAAATAAAATAACTCAGATAAATGTGTTATACTAATTAAAAACTATTTAACTTTATAGTAGTTTCCATGTTTGTTCATTGGTTTAGAATGCAAATATTTAGCATTAACACAAAACTGGAAATAACATGTTTGGCTGTCGTCAAAGGCTTTCGTGAGAGCTGAGTGGTGTGGTGAAAGTTATATCCTTTACAGTGCGGCAAATAAATTTGTTAATAGCAAACATGCTTGTTATTGGTGAGTGTTGTTATTGCATTTTGAGAGCATGGCCCCGAAAGCCTCACTGAATAGAGCGTGTTGGAGTAAAGTAACAAAGCAGGGGAAGGAAACAAGCTCACACACACACACAGTTGTTTTTGCTGCACCATGAGGTGTTGTTTTCAATCCTTTGCTACCCATGTGGCATGTTGGAGTGTGAGGAGAGGGTTCAGGTAACGCCATGTGTTCCTGATTAATACAAAAACAAACAATGGAGGTCATTGGGCAGAACAGACGCCATTACACTCATTAATATATACATGACTTTTGACTGGCCTCATGGGCTGATGCCTTGTAACCATGGGTCCTGCCATTGAGAACATTGTGCCACGATTACAAACATCAGTGGGAAAAGATGGCAAACTCTCCAGATGGGAAATTATTGTTTCTGGTATCAGCGTTGGTTATTTATTTAAATGTAGTACTGTGTTTATTTAATACCATATATTTAATTTCAACATTTACTTTCCTATTAATTTTCCTATGTGTTCTTGGTTGTTTTTCTCCTTTCTAATTGGCAGATGCCTAAATCTAGAAAGCAGGGTGGGTGATATATAATTGAATAACAGATTAGAGACTGATATATCTGTTGGGCTAATAAATAATAAATGTTTATAGTCAATTGTTATGTATGTATTTATTTATTTTGCACAAACGCATGAAAACTCAACTGAGGAAAAGATGAGAACTGGATATGTTGCAGTTCAAGTGGCAGAGTCATTTGTCTTGCTACAACCAAACTTATGTATAGCTTTTTATGTTTCCTAAATACACACAAATTAAATAATATTTCACCCACACACACACACACACACATATATATATATTTTTTTTTATTATTGATGTGCTTATTTTTTCACCAAAAATCAATTAAAAAAAGGTTCTAGGGTTTAGCCTTAAACTATGTTTTCTCCTGCAGGTTTATTAAATTGCAAACAATTTATTTGAGTAAAATATAATTTCTTAATTCTTTCTAGTGGCATGGGCTTTTTCTTGACAATTTTTAGCCTTCTTCGGATCTTGAACAAATGGAATGCAACTAAATACCCTGTAGAATCCATAAACATATTTAAGCACACTACCTTAACATACACATGGGTAGTTGTGTTTTGCTCAAAAATACAGGGAAGAGAGTCATGAGACTAGTGCTGGGTATCAGCACAGCACCACCCATGAGTCCCATTTCTGCCTCATGTGTAATCATCTGTCCACTGCACCCGTGCTGGAAACACTTCCTCCTCTACCTCCTAATTGTGTGCAACTTGCTAGCATATTATAATGGAATCTTCAGGTGACAATTACTATCTGTGAGAGTCAGAAACAGTGTGTCTGTGTATATGCGTATAGTTTTATTTGAAATAAATGGTAATTTACATCAATATTCACACAGGCACTACTTTGCACACTACTGAACAATTTCTTTGGTTAAAAAAAATGATGAAGATACTACAAGGTGTTGCTATGCCAGATGAGTGTACAGTTAATCAGGCTGTGCATTGGTTGTGTATGTACAGATATATGAATGTGGTACTTAAGGCTTGGATTTCTGTAATGGTTGGAAAATCCATTATAACAGAATTTTAAATATATCAAGGGCATGGTTAATCAATGTTACTGTCTTTAAATCATTAAGGTGTATATACCACAGGAAAGTCAGATAGTTTACTTGCTTTGGTCCAGACCAAATAAAATAAATAATAAATACTAAAATACCAAATACAATTTTTTTGTTTTGTTTTGTTTTCTTGGCGTGGTTTGCTTCCACACTGCGCTTTTGCACGTTTGGAACTAGACTGAGACAACCTTCAGCTAGGTCTCAGTATACACTTGTTTGGTCCACACTCCCCTGTGATTGCTGTACAAAAGATCCACACCAAGGGGGAGAAATGGACACGTGTTTGATTCATACCAAACAAGACGTGTGAATATTCCCTGAACTGATGTGTAACATTAAATTAACACAAATTGTTTAGACTAGTTTTTAGAATCACAGTCACAAGATTTACTAAATTATTTCTCTTGTTTTCTAGAACAAACTATGTATCATCAAAACATTCACTCATGACACAATTATAAAAAAAAAAATACTTTTCAGCTGCAATCATACCTCTAATTCTTTGCCATTTTTGTGTAATTTCATTGGTTATTAGCATGTGGCCAGTTATCTTTCACTTCCCAGTGTAAACTCCATGACCTTCTTTGGAACTGGTCTTTCTTAGATAATGCAGAAATGCTGCATCATTTCAAAGTGAAGAAATATCACTGGCACATGCAGCAGTGTGATTCCCGCACGCTTAGCTTCCCAAAAATTTATTCCGATTTTTTTGTGACCTATTTTAATTAATTTAAGTAGTTTGGAAGGTGCAGTGAAAAAAAATTGCTGGTTAGTTTTGCTGTTTTGTTGATGTAACATGAGGTGCTGACTGGAAATTCAACAGGAGTCTCCTAACCACATAGTCTTTAAAAGAGGAAACAGATTAGGTTATAGTGCTGTGGTACTTCCAAATACCATGTTATGATCAACCATGAGACTTCGGCACGGTCTCATGCACTTCCCGTAAGAGGACCGAAGACTTATGCCACACCATGACCAACACATACTAAAAGAGTCAGGTAGATGGAAGAGCTTTTACAAACAGTGTAAAAAAAATAACACAAAAGACTAGTTTATCCTAGAACTTTCTGCTTAATATGTATTTGTTATTTTTTGTGTAGTGTATATATATATATATATATATATATATATATATATATATATATATATATATATATATATATATATATATATATATATATATATTATTTAATTTAAATACAAATATTTGGTTTTTATGTTCACTTGAAATTATGTACTTTAAAAGATGTTACAAGAAGACATAAAAATACATACAATTACAATTAAATATTAATACCATATAAATACAAGTATATATGTATATATATATATAGTTAAAGAATGTAGAAAAAAACTTAGGAGAAACCAGGCTCATTTGGGGCCAGTTCTCCTTATTCCAGTATTTCATTTCCAGCTCAATTTTAAACGCAGCTATGTCAGATTGTGGACTTATTGTTTTTGTGTGTGTGTGTCAAGCTCCTGTGATCTGTCTACGGAGCACATCTAGGTGTTCTGGTCTCTAAAGAATGTCAGCTCTTGGTGCTGATCCGACATCTGATCTGGATATGAACTGCTAAACAGAAAAAAGCAGAGACTAATATTAGCGTAGTAATGTACATCATGTGTTATGGGGAGTGTTCCTGGTTGTAGTTGATCTAATTAATGCAGCCTAACAATTCTTTAACATATTTGAATAATAAAAGCATACTAATAGTATGTACAGTATGCTTGCACAAATCTGTAGTTTTACAAAAAAATTTGGCAGCTTTTTTTTGTAAAAAGTGCAGAAAAACTAAACATATTTATAAACTCAATGAACACATTTTGCAGTATAAAACTGTAATTTACAAACAAGAAAATGTAAATGAATGTAAACCAGTAAATTCAACAACACAATAATAAAATCTGCTAATAAAATCTTTTATTTTGTAACAGATTAACATACAGGCAACCACTATAACAATGCAGGTGGTAAAGGTAACAAAAAGAATCAAAGCTCATCACAAGTAGCTTCACCACAAGAAAAAGTACATACTGATATATGGAAGGTGCAAAGAGTCATTCATGCAAACCATCATGGGTAACACTCATGACACTTAAAAAAAACATTTATTAAACAACAGAAGATGTAACATAAAGCCCAAATGTAACTAATTACAATAATTATTAATAAACATGATTGTTTAATAAAAGTACTTTCAAATGTGAAGTGTTATGCAGGGAATTCTAAGAATATCAGTTTACAGTTATACAATTATACAGTGATTTGTTTGACTTCTAAAAATTGTACAACATCATTTTACTGTAAAATTACATGAAATGTATGTTTAGATGTTGGTTGACTTTTTTATGGCTTGACTATATAAATCACTATTCACTTAAATTGTATGCAAAAGTTATGTTGTGTTTCATACGTCATACTGGTTTGTAATGTCATGATGTCAGAATCTTTTAGGCACAAAAAATGTTAATATCTATGAGTCAATGAAATCAGTGGCTCTTTTAACATCACTCATGTAATTTAGCAAGATTTTACTTTCCCACCTTGTCCAGTGATTGTTATACAGTGGGAAGTCAACTGAGGACAGCCGTCTAAGATGCCTCATCTCTCTTCACGCAACCATCTGCTTCTCCTTTTTTCTCATCCTTTTTCTCTCTCCAGTGTGGGTTGATGAATGTGCTAGTTACGTTTGCTCTTGGCAGATCATGTGCAAGAGTCAGTAACAGTCTCCATATGGAGAAGCAAGGTAAGACACTTCGGTGTCTCGTCTCCAGCCAGCAGAATGAATTCCATGCAAAAAATGGCATCATATATATACTACACGAGACCAGGCTGCTGCTTAACGCAAACCATATGATGACTTCATATTGTATGAAGCCCGTTTTGCAAAATCTTGGCTGTAGAGACATTTTGTGAACTTTCTTGTACATTGAAAAAATATCTATTTGTGGCAGTATTAAGGTGTCGTACTGAGTTCGGAATCAAATATTATTTTTGTAATACATTATTGTAATTCATGTATATGTAGAGACAAAGGAGAATAGGAGCCAACTGAGCTGATTTATTAGACACAAAATTAAAATATGAAACAAAACCAAGTTATTCTGAAAGTAAAGGAACGTAAAGAAGCATATTAAATGTCTATTTAAAAATGGACAAGGCCTGACCAAGAATACTGAAAAAAAGTTTAAATACACACAGGGTAATGATTAAAAAAGAAACAGTTGAAAACAATCATGCGATAACAAGATGAACAGAATACAGAAAACAGGAACAAATTAAGCGTCCAAAACATGACCAAGACACAGAACCCACAGATACAGTACACCTTAATGACTGTGAAACCACACCTGTGAACTAGTGATGGGAGAAACAAAGCTTTTCAAAGTCATTTTGAAGAGTTAAAAATGTCATACACTGGTCAATCATGATAGTCAGAATAGTGTAAATGCAATGAAAAGTTAGGCCTTTGAAAGCATTTGGAAAAAAAAAAAAGTTTGTCAAACGTCATCATTTTATAGCATTAAATACTAAATGTAGACAAAATGTGTCATATAATAATGTTAAACATGAATATATATATAAATATAGCTATTTTCGGGGCTTGTTTTGTTTGTTCTATGGATGGCTCATCTAAACATGGCAGCTACTGTTATTTCGTTTAACTATACAGATGTCTCATTGCAAATGTATAAAAATGACAATGATAAGATAAAACCTCTAGATTCATATTCAATGAATTGGGTTTTAAAGCATCATGAAACAGTGTTGAAATGCTGCCATCACTACATGGATACTCTTGCACTGTGGAGTGTCTTTCACAGGATTCTAAATACAGTAATAAAAAGATAACAGAAACAAAGTACGAGTTGCTCTTTAACGGTAAAGTGTGATTTATGGACACTAGCAGCATGACACTAATAATGTTTTCAAACTGGTTTCTCAAACACCCCCCAATGAACGCCATTGGTCAAGACAATAATGTTGGGCTGGTTGGGAAGTTCAAACAAACAGAGAAATGTTTTGCCACAGACACACATTTTTTTACATCTTTTTCGGGTATTCAACCTCCAAATGAATCATTTGTTTGCATTGTAAAAAATGACACACGTTGCCTTTGTACTTTGTTCTTGAGTTTTTTTGTTTAATAATGCATAAGGTTTTTGAAAAGAACCTGAAAAACCACTTTAAAAGACTCCAGACTGTACTGGCTTTACACATGTGTCCTCGCATAACCTGTCTTGCTTTGTGCCATCTGTAATGTAAGGGCCATATATGCACTTGGCTGCCGTCCACACCAATCTTACTCACATACACGGAAAACTCACACGCACTGCATTCCACAGGAGCTGCTCATGAGGGGCCTTCAGCGGGGTGGCGTCCCTCCTCCCTGCACTTCCTCCTTTTCTCTGTCAACATATGCAGTTTAAAGAGAATGCTGGACCACACTGCTATACAAAGAGAGCAAGGCAAAAACTCAGGAGAGCTGTGAAAAAAGTGGTACTGGTCATGTCAGTTCCCATATTGCATTGAGATTTACCACCTGTTTGTCTCCCAGAACCCAGCTCCTCGGGTGACCTGCTTCTAGGCATTTTTAACAATTACTTGTTGAATATTAAGAAATATATATTGAATAACCCATATATTAGATTCAGATAACTTTGTTGGCTTTGTTGGAGGCACAATGTCAAGATCGTTCTAGTGATGCGGACCAGCTGGAAGCCCGAACCATAATAGAAATCCAACACCCAGACCTGGAGAGAAGTGCAAAGAGAAAAAAGTGCCAGTTAAGCACTTTTTTCCTGGCGTCCTTTACTATCAAAGCTAGGACAAAGATCCCCACTGCTTTTCACACGATTGCTTTCCACAGGACCATCTGGCTCCAGAAACCCCCAAGCTGATCACATCTCAGTGCTGAGGAGGAGCCAGAAAGAACCCAAAGCCTGAAATGGGGTGAGTGAGTTCATTCTGACTAAAAGCAGGCTATTTTAGGAAAAACAGTTAATGCTCTTCACTTTTTACAAACTTTGATTTGAAATTAATAAGTGAAATATTTCCAACAGGTCCTTTAAAGTCACGCCAAGTGAAGTTTTGCATTGCAACAATTTTTTAATACTTTAGACATAGATTTTGCAAAAGATTTTTTTGAATTTTTATGTTGCCATCACATAAATAAATTACACTTTATAGTATATTCAACTAGAAAAGTTTAAATTGTAATAATATTTCACTTTAATAATATTTTCTTTAAAAAACCCCAGAAAAACAGTATTAGTAAGTGTAGTAGTTCCATAAAAAATGTTGGTCGCTTTTTCATTGTCGTTTTTTCATTTAATTATTGAACACTACACAGAAGTTTATGATTAAATAGTAAAAATATACATTATACAGCCAAACACAAATATCTAATGCTGGACCACAAAATTATATGAGTATTTTTTTATTTTCATTTTTAAAAATTTTAAAAATAAATTTTGTCCTACCCCTATAAACTATACAGCAATGGAAAGCTAATTTCAAATTATATATTAAAGTAAATATTAAAGTAATATTAATGTATTTTAACACATTCTATACTCATCTCATTAAACACTAGCCATATAATGCAGTATCATATATAATGGATATAATGTTTAAGTACTCACCCTTTGGAGTAATCAAAATTATTTCTGTTATTCCAGGTTTGTTACAGTTGTTATACCTTTACTGTACTTTTGGTTTTAACATTTTCAACAAATAAATAAATAAAGAGACAGTGACATTGGATTCCTCTTTATATAACATAATTTATATACACATGGCTTTTTACAGTGGCAGCATGTTTCTTGTACAGGAATACAAGCACAACATCGGCATAAAGAAGAAAATCAAAGCGCTATGGCCTCACATTTCACAAATTGTTTGCTCACTGCTATGAACTTAAAGAATAAAGATATAATATACATATGTCAGTATTGGCATGTCAGCTTAACAATATCATTTCTCTCTTATAGATTATTACTTTCTTAACTACATAAACAAATTGCACCTTTATATAATTTTTTATGAATCAAATCATTTCTGTACATAAGTTAAGAAATGTAACAGTTTGTTTCAAAATAGATAATCTTCACTTTTTTTCATTTCCCTCTAGGAGAACTCATATCTATAGACAAAGTGCAATATTTGAATATATATATATATATATATATATATATATATATATATATATATATATATATATATATATATATATATATATATAGATAGATAGATAGATAGATAGATAGATAGATAGATAGATAGATTTTGTTTAATTAAAAATTGGTCCAAACTCCACAATCTGAAGAAAACAGCAAAATTTTCTTCAAAATTTATTTTAATGATCGTTATAATTTTTTTTCTTTTTCAATTGTTCATGTTTTTACAAACTGCTGCTAAATACAAGAATAGCAGTGTACAATGTACAAAAAGCTGTGCATGTAAATTATTTTCTACTCTCTACATATACTTCATATTCTTCAGAACTATGCACTAACATCTGTGACATTAACATGACTCCACAGCTCTATCAAACATGAAATATCTTGTCATCGTACAAACATAATGGAGATGACAATAATCGTAAATAATCATTAAAGTACATGGATGTGCATAGGTGGGGTCACCTTCTAAATTCACAAAGCAAATTAATGTCCATGATATTTGGGCCAAAGTAATCTTGTCTTCTTCTTGTGCTGAGAGAGGTGTGGATCAGCAGTTAATAATGATATTTTAAAGATGTGAGCTCGATTAAGTTAACAAACATCTGGCATTCTTTTCATGACTAAACCTCACTGTGCCCAAATGCATCTGTCCATACTTAAAACGGAAAATTATGGCACATCCAATAACAAATTTTTATTTTTATTTATTGTGTATTGTGTATTAAAAGTTATGTGGAGTGGGATTTTGGACCATCAAGATGAACACCTCTAAGCATGTAATATTTAAAAATTGGCCAATAGTGAGAACGTATACCTTAATAGTGAGAACTTATACAAAGCATTAAAATGTCTTCAGCCTTTTTTAATTAAAACAATAAGCAAGAAACCATTTTGAGTATTGTTTGAGATATTTTTGGTGGCCACTTACAATTGTTTTGTAAAGCCTAATAGCCTAATAGTGCATATGGATGCAAGGAAATTCTTTTGAAAATCTGTTGAAGTTCTTGGTAAAGGGAACAACAAACTGAAATGACATGCAAATGAAAAACAAAAGTTGAGGCACCACAGACTTTGAAAATCACCACAAACTTGTAGAACATATACATCACAGTGCCTGCAGTTTGAGAGAGATATGAATTACAATAGAAATATAATACAAGTGTAAATAATACATTGTGACTTGATACAATCACAACATTTTTCCTTCAGCCAAATAATGTTGTCAATGTATACACTTTCTAAAAGGCAGAGAACTGTAGCTTTACTACAGCAACTACAGATTTAAAACAGTGGCAAAGGCATCAAAGTCACCTAGCACTATAGCTGTAAACTACAATAACCACTGTTAAAGGCTTTGGTGGTGTCCCGTCCCCATGAGAAATTATGAAGAGCAAATAAATTAAAAATATATTTATTTATTTTAATTTTGAGATGGTGTCTTACCCTGGGATTTAGCTCACATGGATCACAACAAAGACATGTATATAATCTTTGTAGAACTGAAACAGAAAGTTACAAGATCCAGGATCAAAACATCCAAAATCTCCCAAAAAAATCATTATAAATTAATTATATAATGTTCAAATTCAAATTCTGGGATAATTTATTTTCCAAACCTGTGTGACTTACTTTCTTCTATGACACACAAATCATTATTGTTTAATAATGTCTTGGCTGCTCTTTTTCATACAATGAAGAAATATCATTTGAAATTTTAGAATTTTTAATTTTTAATTTAAAACAAACATGGCGCAATAAAATATGCAAAGAGACATCAATGTCAAAGATGGCAAAGATAAACCATTTTTGTAGTTCAAAATACATTTTCTTTGCATGGAAAGAAGCAGCCATAATATTGTTCAAAATGTCACTTTTTGTGTTTTGCAGAATAAATAAATTGATTTGGGAAAAAATAAGTTATTGTATATTTTTTTGTAAATTTTATGTTTTTCATTATTGGGTGTACTATTTCTTTAAATAATAAAAAAATCTACCTGAAGCCAATAATAAACAGCAATAAGAATAATTGTGATAATAAAAGAAGGAAAAGAAAACTATACTAGCCTTCTTACATTTCTACTTTATATGTTTTTGAAATATATTTTATATATTTACAAGAAATGTGGAAATGTGTATATAATTCAGATAAGAAACACTATTCCATGTAAGCCTACCAAAATGTAAAATGTCAAGTCCAGTTTTTCTCAGATTTACAAAACAACATTAAATCTGTTGCCCTGATTGTTAATATCATTGTGTAAACTGTACACCAGTTCATAGTAACACATTTTTTAGAAATGTAGTACATCTTCCCTATGTCAGACAGAGTGTTACAAGACAGAATTGAAAGTGTAATGATGTGCTGTATGTGATGCAGTTCAACTAGTCTGCAACAATTTCCCTAACATTTTCAAGGTCATGTTTGTGCAGGACTATTTCTAAATAAATCTATTTACAGTCATTCCTGTCTACCACTGTTCCAGTTCTTCTTCCCAATAAGGCCAATCATGGAGTTTCCATGAAGCACAGCATGAATGTGTTACTCTCAGCGAAAATTGCAGAGTAGGGTTTTGAACTGACAACACAACAATAAATGAAGGGAGTCACTTTTCTGAGGTGTATCAATGAACTTGAGGTGTGCTGCCTGATGTTGGATATAATGGTTATACCTTATCACAGTTTGCCCTAATGGAAATATGGCTGTAATCATTACTGAAAACTGGTGTTGACATTGGTAAGTTTGTGTTGCAGCAGATGTAAGGGCCTCAGGATTTCATTGCCCTGATTTGACGACTGATTCTCTACAGCAAGAAGAAGGCAGCAAAATAAAGCTTGTCAATTTGGCTATGGAGCACAGGCACCTGGTTTGGCACTTAGTTTGAACATGAGTCCCAATGTCTGAGGAAAAATGTCCTTGCAATTTAGCTCTGTACTGAGCCAGTGTGCTTGGCAGTGTGAGGTCATATCTCAGCCGCCTATGCTGAAGAAAGCGAAAGAATAATGGGGCTACGTTCCTTGATGAAGGGTTTGATGCTTGTGGACAGCCGCTTTATGCTGCTGTTTTCCAGTTGAGAGGATTTTTACCTGTAAAAATACAAATAAAAATGTAAAAGTAGCCACTTCCATCAAAATACGTCAGAGTTTTTACAAAGAGTTTAACTGCATGTTTTAAACACTACTCAAAAAACCCTTTTGGAAAACTTTCCAGACTTCAGATACTGTTGGGTTGTTAAAATTAAAGTTTGATAAAAGTAACTCCTACCCAGACACCCAGCTGTGGGTGGTGGTCTTCACACTGTGAGGTGGGAACCCCTGTTGGGTGGCCATGGGGTCAAAGTTGAAGTCAAGCGATTCTCCGTCCATGAGCGTATCATGCAAGATGGACTCAACATCGCATTCAAAACGTTCCACAGGCATCCCATCCAGATCACTGGGCAGCTTCTCCAGGTGTTGCTGTTGTGGGTGGGGCATCATCCCTGGGCTGTGCCCATATCCATTGCTGTTGACACTGCAGTAAGGAGGAAGGCCACCTCCAAGATGACTGGAGCCTCCATACTGCATCTGCATGGCTGACTTGATGCTTCCTAAGCGTCCACCAGCACTGCTGTGACCAATTCCGGTCAGAGGGTGCAACGATCTCCCATTCAATGCCAGAGATGTGGCTTGTCCATGCATATTGTGTGGATGAGAAAGGGCATGGCTGTGGGATGCTCCACCTCCCATAAGTTCGCTCCGCCCACTATTATAGGGCGGCAACATACATCCACTGCCTCCAGCTGACTGGGAGACGACTGTGTCCACCGAGGGCATGAGCTCTCCAGGCTCTCCATCAGATGTAAGAAGCTCCTTCAGCAGACCTGCTGTGCAATTAAACTGGCCCAAAGTTCCTGGGCCAGGAACAAAACTGGGCTTGCTTTCTTGTAGAGGCTGCATTGGCATTGGGGACATACTACCCATTCCTGCCTGGCCATAAAGACACTTACGATAGTCTTGTTGGGTCTGCTGGTTGACTGCAGCTAGACCTGGGGAACTGTAAGGGGAGTAACCTGGGCTGGCCTGCATGAGTGAAGAAGGTGAGGACTGGTTGGATCCTGACCCAGGCCCTCCTGTGGACCCCACAGATTGGTTCTTAGGTGAGAGCAAATTGAGGTTATCCAGAAGGTTCTCCATCACATTCTCAGAGCCACTGTGACTGAGAGAACCAGCCATTTCAGACAAGCTGGGGAGAGTGGAGGTCATTTTGGCACCTGATCCAGGGCCTGGGTAGACCATGTGGACATCAGAGTCACCAAGTTCGTCATCGATAAAGGGCGAGAGACGACCGCTTAGTGTACTGGCATTGGAGCTGGTGCGAGGACGGAAAGCCGTCCAGGCATCAAAATCATCATTGCTGTGGGAGTTCGGACTGCCTGGCCATTTGCCATACTGAGAGCCTGGACTATCTGCACCCCCTTCAGGCCCACCCTGAAGAGCCAGCTATAAAGTTAGAGATAAACAAAACAACTTGTAAGAAAAATAAGTGTGTGTACAAATGTATAGTGTGTAATGTTTATGGAACAAAAGCATAAGCAGGTCAGCATTTACCTTTTTTTTTGCTGCTCGTCCTCTGCTCTTGGCAAACTTGCTGTTGTTGTCCATAGATGCAGCTCTGCGTCGAGGTGACTTGCCACTTTTGCCACCCTCAGGGTTGAGCATCCACCAAGAGCTCTTACCTGTCCCCTCATTCTGCACCCGGATAAACCTGCTATGTAAGGACAGGTTGTGTCTGATTGAGTTCTGTGTAAGAGAGAAAGACAGCAAGGAGAAAAAAGTGTGAGTGTTATGTTCGTAGTTTGCCTTGTTCCCGTAAATTCCCCTCTGACGGTAAATCAGCAGAGTGCAAATCCTCACAGCAGCTGTTTTATATTAAAGCCTTTTTTCTCTTCACCTCCACTTTCGTCCACTCACCATTTCCTTTACCTATGTGCATCATTTTCCTGTCATTCAAAGGAGACTTGATGACAGTTTTCCTTGAACATTGGCCATTCTTATAAACATATTCTTACAAATATTTACAAATTGCTCTCAGTGATCTATTCAAACAAAACCAGAAAGTGCCTTCGATGTTTCACTGTGAATCATAAAATATACTTGTATATTTAGTGGCAATGGACATTCCTAATCTTCAAGTTCAGAGCTCTGACTGTTATCAATGTTACATCTTAATGAACCTCTTCCTTCAAAATTGGATGAACTGATTTATTTTAAGGTATTGAAGATGCCATGTGCCCTCTTTAGGTTTAAGTGCAGATGCAACTGTGAGTAAGCCATTGATTTACCAAAAAGCATAAACACTGTGATTTTTTTCAGAACATTGCTTTGTTTATTTGAGTGGTTTGGCCTGTCAACTCTGCCCTCAACCAATGACATGTGTTTCTTTATAGGGGCTCAAAAATTGTAAAAGAAAAATAAATTTAAAAATGCAACTTTTAACAACATGTGACTTAAATAGCAACCTTTCCTAATGACCAGACAGAACAGCAATTCCTGTGCTTGTATTATATTCTTGCCAAAGAACAGTTGTGGCACTAGTACTATAATAAAAAAATTATGTACTTTCTTTCACTCTGATGAGCTCACATCCCATAATGTCTGGCAAACACAGGTAAATATTCAGTCTGGCATAGAAGCATTACCTATGTTGTCATGGTGATCTCAATCATTAGTACCATTTTCCCTAGAGAGGTGGAAAATGGGGGATTTTTTGAAATGCTGGCCTAATGCGTTCCGTGTCTAATTTAGAGTTGTTAATGGATAGTCACAGGATGTGATGGCAGCTTAAGATAGACTTTGCGGTTGTTTGTGAACTAAAAGGCTTCATGAAGCACACGAAGAGACACATTTATTATTCATTTATTTGTTTATTTATTTATTTATTTGTGGAAAATCTAGCCTATAAATCCTACATGCTCAAAAGAAACAGATCTTGAAAGATCAAATGCAATTCATTTATGCAATAACCTATGTGTTCTTTCTTATTGTAAAATAAAATTATTTTTAATAAAATCAAATCCAATTTATCAGTCATATTCCCACTGAAGTCCTCCTCTTCAACATTAAACCACATTAAAATGAGACTCAAGTCTCATGTCTCAATGGCCCATTTAAATTTCTACTAAAGTAACTAAAACTAAAACTGAAATAAAAAAAGAATAAAAATTCTAAACATAAAAATTAACTTTCTATTAATGCAATACAGCAAGTGACAAACATCTAGGGCTTCACAGTTGTTTACATCACTTGCAATTTAACTATATGTAATTAATTTTCAACAGCAGACAAAATCCTTTCATCTCCAATAATTTTTTTTTTTTTGCATTTGATAATATTGGAAAACCTCAGTATTGACAGTACTTATTTTCTGCTAATTCCTTTACATTAACTGGAATGTGTAGTGGAGTATTATGGGTGATTGGAGAATACGAAGGGTACACTTTATTTATCCTATAATAACAAAGGACGTGAAAAGAAGGCTGGAATGATCTTGAACAGAGAATGATGAAGTGTCATCCCAGATATACACCTTGCATTGAGAAACATCAAAAGAGTCAACATTTTAAAAATGATCACATATTTTGATCTTTCTAAGTTCAAATAATCAGCTGGAGTAACCTTGGGAATAATAAAAACCAAAAACAAACACACACTTGATGTCATTTTTTTCCTTTTTTAAGTACTAATTAAAAATTACTTTTTAATGCATGGTTTTACCGCTTTATATTTGTACTTTTTTTTTTTTTTTTAAATCCTAATTTTAATTTAAAAAAATGTATAAAAGGTTTTAAGAATGCATTAAAAAAGGGTCAAAGAAATTAAAAAAGTCAGCTAACACCTCTAACCATTCTTGTGAGTATGCATCACATGGTCCAAAAAGGGGAAATTAGCAGAATAACTAAATAACATCCTATGATGACGTACATTGTGTGTTAACATTTACAGAGCAAAGCAAAATCTAAAATCAAATCTATCACAACAATTCAGCGCTATGCACGCATCAGTCCTAAGCAGAACAGTACCAACTGAAGTATATTTGCTCTGCTAACTGTCCATCTGGCTTAAATTTTGAACAGAAAACTGCAGAACTGAAAACAGTGTCACTACTATAAAACACAACTTTGCAAGTCATGTGAAATATCTCTTGGCCAATCCGCAAATATGTATTGTGTGACAAATTTAGCCACAACCACATTAGAAGAGGATTCACTGATGGATATATGGAGAGGTTTGGGAGAATGGGAGCCCTGAGGGCCTGGGGAATACCAGGATAAGACAAGGTATTCTGAGTGGGAACTGTCTGGCAGAGTAGTATGCTCGGATGTGGCTCAAAACTCTTCCACTTCCTGTTGAGTGTTATCAAAGTGTCCCTACACTAGAGGTGATCTATTGAAACAGCAGTTCCCTCTCTGTTACTACCTAGGAATGATGACAAACTGGAGCTATGAGAGTCCATTTTTCCTCTTGGACTGATGTTTGTGTCCTTTAAACAGCTGAGTTCCCCCACACTGCTCTTTGTCCCTAAATGTATGAGAATAAACGGCCATAAAGAGAACGCAAATTATATCAAAGCGTGTTCATCCTGTGTGCATGTCTGCAGCTTCCTTCCCGATTGACACATTTTTAGCCTGTTTTGACAATAGTTGATGTATTAATGGCGGCAGAACACAGGAACTTCAACATTCCAACTAATCACTGTGTTCAAAGTTCAAACGTAATCACAGCTAGCCCGCTAATACCCTATCTCTTCTGGAACTACAGTGTCCCAATCCACATTCCTGTCTGTGGATACTAAACCCCAACCATCACTCTTGTTGTGTGAACATCCTATAATCTCGGGTTCGCAACAATACTGCCATTCCACAAATACCACAACAGTACACACAATAAGATGGTATTATATAAAACTGAGCAATTTCTAGAATGTTATGATCAAGTAAGAACACAATGTGTCATCTATGCAACTGAATCATGTCATTATATTGACCTACAATAAAAAATGTGGTGCTGTGCTAAAAATGATTCAAATTTCAGTAATTTCATATGGTATATATTTTTATTTAGTCTATTCTTATTAAAGTAGCTGTAGAGAAAATAAACTAATTTCTAAATAAAATTCGTTTTGAATAAATAACAATACACAGTATTTATTAGAGTATAACACAGTAGTTAAAGTTATACTCTAATAAATTTGTATTATGTATTAGAACTATATTATGCTGTATCCCATTCAAAGTAGAATATTCTTAGTTGGTATCAGTGACTTAATAATTATCAATAACGTTTTAAATTCCCTGATAATTCCAGGTTGTCCATAATCATGCAAACCCTGACTCATGTGCAGCTATTGCATACTCACAGAGTTTTTTTTTCACATACACATGATTTGAAGGCCTTGTTGCAGAAACAATGAAGAAAGTCAACAGCAAGAGCCAAACACCAGGAAGTGACCACATGAAAGAGGACTGTCACAGGAAGCCGGCCTCACTTCCTGTCTTTCAGGAAGCAGTGGTTGTATATTTGAGCCTCACAGTTTGTGTGTGTGTGTGTGTGGAACGGACTGGAATGCCAGGCCACAGAGCCAAGCTGGGGGTGGAGAGAGAGCTGCCCTACTGCACTCCTCCTCTGGTAGACTTCTGTTTGGCACCAGATCCAAACCCAGTAATTCTCACTGCAGAGAGAATAAACAAAGCCCTACAGACCACAGTTACAAACCCAAGAGCTCAACTACAGCCAAAGCAGTGCCCACTCCACTGCCCCCTTAAATCTACACATTAAATATTCCTTTAAAATGTCTCTGTAAAACACAGCCCCATGGCTTGATAACTACAGAAAGCATAAAGCTTTAAAGGAATACAGCAGCTTTAAAGGAACATTCCAGATTATTTATAACAAAAGTACCATACATGTAGCATCTGATAGCATGCCAGGAGAATGAAATTAAAATACCTTCACATTAAAACACACACACACACACACACACACACACACACACACACACACATATATATATATATATATATATATATATATATATATATATATATATATATATATATATATATATATATATATATACATCTTCCAGCATTAACACAAACACAAAAATATATAATATAATTAAATTTGTTTTTTTTTTTACACTAGTATGTGTATCTGAGTGTGTGTCACTGTAAGCTGCACAAGCAGATGGAGGTCATGTGTTTGGGGCAGTCCACAAGCCAAGGACAGAGAGTTCCATTTCTATTTCTCTCCTCCTTACTTCAATCCCTTCCTCCAAGGAGCCTGAAAGGCCACACTGTTCTGTGACTCCGATCCCTCCTTCCCCCTCTCATTCCATCTCTAAGCATCTAATATTTACTGAAGGCATCAGCACTGGGAATCAAAATCCAGTTATTTATCAGAACTATAGATTTGCAACAACATTAAAACAATGAAATTTCTGAAATGATTAGAATATGGGTTACCTGAACTGTTTGTTGATTAATTAGCCTTAACTCGGAGAGTTAAGTTAAACTCTTACCATTTTTAAGAGCCATTTAGAATTTTTTAATTTTTTTGCAAGACCATAAAAAAATGAAAACAAAAAACAATAGAACTGAATGGCACTGATTTTAATTTTTTTTAAATTGGACTATTAACGCCTTAATGCAATGCCTGTGCTTGCAGCGGTGTCTTAAGCCATGGCCACACTAGACTTTAAACATACAAAATTTCTTTGGAAAAAGCAACAAACAAGACATGATTTCACAATCTGTGGCAGTGTTTTTTTTAACAAATAAAAACAATATTAAAATGTAAAAACATAAAATCTATTTTATTTGCATGGGCTTTATTGTTTATGTTCTTTTAATTCATCAAGGTCATGCCATGATGTATTGATTTTTTACAGGTCACACGTCTTCACGTAACATGAATTTACAGGTCAGAGTTCACCACACTTGAACTTTCAAACACATATATAAAAACTAAACAATTTTAACTTCAAATATTAAAAAAAGATATCTAAAGAAACTTTTGAAATAATATAAATCGAAATTTAAATATATTCTAAACAGAACGCTAGATCGACCAAATGATTTACATTAAGGAGCATTGTAATAAATCAATTCTAAACAGTGTTTTAGCTGATTTATGAGTTTGCAGTTTGATTTCAATGTGATGACAAAACCTGTAGGCCAGCAGAAGAAAGGAACAACTTCCAAAGCAGAACTAAATGCCATTATAATCGTCCTCTATGCTCTAAAATGGAAAACTCCCCAGGAAAAGACAGCAAAAAGAAGGCTGTTATGACTCAGATGTAGCCATATGTGAGAGCTTCTCTTCTGGTTAAAATGCACAAAAGACAATTTCCAGCCTGCTCTAGATAATCAGATGTCAAAAAGACTAAAAAACAAATAATGTTTGTTCACCATATTCCTACAGGATTTCAAAGCAGTTATTGCATTTGTGAGGCTAAATATGTTGTACAAAGTTATAACAAATGCAGTTATGCTCTTCACCATGGTCAAAAAAGTCCATCATTAAACAAGGGTCTAATTATGCATTTATTTTGAGCATTGGTCTCGTGTCGGGTCATGTCTGGTGTAGACAGCACTGCTTTCTGCTGACAGACGTCAAGAATGTGTGAGTGTGGTTAGCAGGAGACAGAGAGAGCGCCCAGACCTGTCATTAGCTCATCACTAGCTCAGCAGGTCTCACACATACTAAGTATAACTCAAGCCCCAGAACTGAAACAGTCAGGTGGAAACAAAGCCAAATTCTTGAAATTATTAGCCCTGAAGAAAATTTGGAAATGTATTGTTGTGATAAAAATGATAAAATGACATTATCAAGTTTTGTTACATACATAGGTAATTTTGTGGGGAATTCCATGAAAAAAAATGGTTTCTGTATTCATTACTCACTTGCTGCTGCATAATTTTGGATAATAGAAACATTAAATACTTTACAAATAGAAGGTAATCTCATTAGACAAAAAAAACTGTCATTCCAAAAATTAGCTCATGCCTTCAGGAGATGTCATGTCTACCATGACCACTAATATGCTAATAAGTGTTACAGTTTCACAAATACTGTAACTTTGTGGTGGCATACAGCTTCTGATGTTCAATTGTTGTTCTACGTCCCCAACTAGACATGACACCATTCAATGACTGTTTTCGTCATGTTGTTCAGTTGCTCAGTTCTTGAGTATGCATCACACTGCTGATTTGTAATAACAATAATATTTATAATAATTTATAATAATAATAACCTTTAATCAAGGTAGATGTAAATTTGAAAGAAATTAAATGTACTTTTAAAGTGTAGTGCATGTATACATTTACTTTTTATATTCATATTTGATTTATTATGATTCATTCAATTAATTATTTACCATATTATGTAAATAATTTGATTAAAATGTTTAATCGATGGACAGTTTGCTTCTTATGCAACCATTAGGCAGCACATCAGGGAATTCCCTGAACTGGCAACAAGACTGGAAACTCAAAAACAATATTTGTGCCAAGTTCTGTCTGTTTTAAAATTATCGTTCAGCTGTTTGGTTTTTTATCCAGTTCTCTCCAGACAAACTTGTGAAGCAGCCGATGCCAGTGGTTCATATTATCAGTTGAAATGGGGCACGGGTTTGCCTTTAGACAGTATGAGTATGTATTCGCACAGAGACTATAAAGAGACAGGGACAGATAAGACACCCACACAAGTATATCTCTGTACTCAGCAGAGGAGACATTGATTTATTGCCACATAAAAGTGAGCATACAAACTCTTTCTTCCTGTCATGCATACATGTACAGAGATTCAGATTCAGAAATTCCAGTCAAATGTTTCCTTTCTCTATACTTACACACAGACACACAGGTGCAAATGTTTTCTAGAGTGCCAATTCAGGTCAGTATGAGTATCAGGTGCTCAGCACTAATGAGCAAACAATCTTCTCTTAGATTTGCACTATGCAGGCATACTGTGCTCGCCACTTCCTGTTGCGCACTTCCTGTAAATTCCACCAGTAGCATGCTGAAGCTGAAGAAGAATAAATAATTAAAATGAAAATTTACGCCTGATAATGAAAATCTTTAGCAACTGGGCTGCATATTGCCATGGTATGACTGTACAAGCAAACAAAATGATCAACGGTAATGTCTTTTTTTTCAATTACTGACACTGACACACTATACCAGAATTAAAAAAATTAGCTCTGGGCAGGTTATTAACTTCATTAAATTCATTAAATTACAAATAGGCTTTGGATAAATATTTATAGTGCAATCCATGATTGAATTAATAACTGAAAAATATGCTAATATTTTACCATTGTTTTAACTTTATATCCAGTTATTTAATCATTTATTTTATGACAATGCAAATGCCCATTATGTAATTTTTAAATAAAATGCTCTCTCTCTCTCTCTCTCTCTCTCTCTCTCTCTCTCTCTCTCTCTCTCTATATATATATATATATATATATATATATATATATATATATATATATATATATATTCTACTCTATGCAACTTCTACACAATTTTATGACATAGAAAACAGGAAGTTCCTTACTTATGGAAACCACCAGTACAAAAATGACCTGAAGTATTTTTGCATAAGAACTTTTACTACTTCTACAATAAAAATGTATATTAGCACAGTAAAGAACAGAACTGTCCTTTTACGTTAAGGTGTAAAAGAAACCTGGAGTATTCCATTAAAGATTACTGAGGATAACTTTTTGAAATGTTCAAAGCACACTAAACCAGCTTTGAGTGATAGTTGCCAAGTCCTTCGTGACTGACTCTGGCCTGAGTGTGTGTCTGTGGGGCCGCCTGACTCACGGGATCAGAATGTTACCCAAATCAGAACCAGCTCCAACCAAGGACTAGCCAGGCTTCTAGTCTGTCTCTCTGTTTCGAATTCCACTCCAGGGAAATGAAAAATTGGACTCCAGCTGAACTCAATACATCCAGTCAATAGCGGAACACAAGACTTCAGTGTGGGCTCATTTTCGTTCCAAATAAAGATCACACTCTGTAATCCTGGATCATGCTGGTGTGAGAGAACCGATTTAGCGTCTGATTTCCTTCAAGTTGGTCTAATCTTATTTAGTGTGCTTATAAATACAAACTATACCTGAATGAGTTGGCTTCCAAAAGGCATTCCAAACTGAAATACATTGACCACACCTGTTACTGCACTTTGGCCTAGTGATAGAGTCAATTCCTGGGCTGCTTATACGGAAAAGAACTATTCCAGCGTTAATGTGCACATTAGACAGTGGTGTCTCCTCAAGCTAGTGTTGATTTCCGAGCTTGTGTTTGTACTTTGATAAGCTATCTTAGCCAACAGGGCACAATCACGGTAATACACACTGGCCTACTTTTGAAAGTCAATAGAGGAGCTCTTAAACAGCCTGCAAGGGAAAGACGGATGGGGTAATATGATGCGCCTGGCGTCCTGTTGTATTTACATATCTGCTTTCATTAAAAAACATCCGCAGAGGTGGAAATGACAATTGTCATTACAATCCTCATATACCTGGCAACCACAATGTGTTGCCAAGGAAAGGTAGCTAAGGAAACGTGACAGTTCAAGAGGAAATCCCTGAACAGACGGTGAACCTCTGAAGAAAGTGGTGTAAAAATGAACCAACATGATTTTGTGCTTTGGGCAGTTGGTTATAATGTTCTTACTGACTATTAAACTATATTAACAAATAAAGGAACATAATAAATAAGCACATAAATAAAAGAAAGATCTGTTTTAAATGTATTATTTTAAACTGTAATCAAATAAACAACCAAATAACTTTAAAACAAATAATTTTAAATAATATATTAATACTAATTTATTGCTACTACCATTATTAATATCTGACAACATTCCAATAATTTCAATGCACTTTTGACCATGGAATGCACTTTTTGACAGTTACCATTTAGACATGACTGTTCTTCTTTTCTTCTTCTCATTTGTCCTTTCATCCCATTTTTTGTCTCAGTGTCATCTAGAAACACACAACTCTGACACACCATTGGCTCATGAGCCAGCTGATCACACACTCGTGCTGCCATGGCTGACCATCACAAAAGAAAACCTGTGTCACGCGATGATGTCAGCTCCTACTAATTCAATTATGGGCAAGGAGGAGCTAGTGGACAGAGCTCCCAGTGTGCAGCTCCACAATCCAATTTTCTCTTAAGTGAAGGGGCTTCTCACTGCTGTACTTCATTTTTCCTGGAATAAAGTTTTTGCTGGTATCTATGAAATATCCCTCTTTCTGCTAAATTACCAACATTCTGATGCAAAATCAACATAGTGAGTGAGTAAATTGATAACTTTGAACTATAAAATTCTGACCCTCGGTCTGACATGAATGACGTGACTGAGTCAAACTATATCAAACTATAAACTATATACAACTATATTTTTCCCTTTAGATCGCCAGCTCTTCAAACCTCCCAAACGTCCCTACTTTATATAATACAAAATGCAGAAGAGTAGATTTTCTGAATCCCTTCTCTGAGTGTAGCATTTAGCATGATAATGTACTCTCACACAAGTAATATTTGAGTTAAAGAGTTTTGATGTGTGAAAAGACAGAGTGGTCTGTCATGACTGAAGGGTTGCTGGCAACTTTATTTCCTAACTTCTGCAAAAAGATTCTGGGTACACATAACCCAGACAATACCAGTCAGCTAGCTTAGCTGAGCATTAGACGAGCACTTGCGCTTGCCAAAAGGTACTTCTTCAGTATTTGAGAGCAAACTTCCACTAGGATACACCACAGTGGTTTCCTTAGGCAGTCCTTTAGTGTTATGCAAACTAGTAACTAATTTGTTTTTGCATAAATCTTCTTCACGCTCCAGGTTTTATAGCTTAACCTATTAACCTGCAAAGACAAAACACCCATGGCAGGTAGAGTCTTAAATATATATGTGGATTCTTTATCAGGGCTGGAATGAGGAAAGATTGGTTCTTAGGATGATTAAAACCACGTATTGTCTAAATGGACTAGTTGGTAAACAACTTGCTAATTACAGATGATTATTTTATGACTGTTATCGTAGCATGCTAACAACCTTTTGATAGGTTGTCTCTTGATTAATCCATTTTAACCACCGCTACTAAAAACATTTCCTGTGATAAAGGACATTTTAATGGGCATTTAACTTGTAGTGAACTTTAAACTTTAGAAACATATTTTTGAAAAACTGTACTTCCACAATACTAATAAAATAAAAGGCCAGTACAAATGCTTTCAATACAAAAGTGTACAAATGCTTTCATAACAGTCTCTTAATATGCTTTTTAAAAAACATATTTTGTTCATTTTGTTATGCTTTAGAGAACACTTATTTTAATGTGTTGACTCTCATACAAAATCACATATAAAGTACTTTATACATTATACATATACAATACATTTAAACACACAACAATAAAAAAATAACTATAAAGTATATTTTAGCTCTGCATACATGCTAACTATAGCTATATAAAAGGTAAAGTTAAAAACTTACAAAGATTTAATATAAATTAATTTAAAGGAATTAATCAAATAGTTTGTTGTTGGAAGACGTCAACTAGTTGACCATCCTGGCTAATCCCTAGATCAACTACAAAGCCAGAATATCTCCACACTCTATACATATGAGTGTGAAACGGGTGTATATTATGCCCTCAGTGGCCTTGTTGTGGCATGCAAAATGATGGAGGGAAGGTTAACAGGGTTTCAAAGAGCAAGGCAAAGTGTAGCACTATTAGTTGACTTCCTTTCCATTGTATTAGAGCAGGAAGTACTGGCTAGCCCTGATATGCATCCAGCTAATATCACCGTTCCATGCAAAAACACCGGACCTACAGTCCAACTCATAAGGGCAAGTAGCACACGTTGCCCCAAAGAGAACAGGTTTGAGAACGAGTGCTTCCTTATCAAAACATACCCGTCTGAAAGCAGAAAAGGAGGAAAAAAGCACAGGGTAACTCTAACAAACGATAATGATTGCCAACGGCACACACTGAAATAAACAGCATTGCTAACAATGAACTTCCATGACTGTAGTACACGCCATATTTTGAGAGCCTTATTCTGAAAAGCTCAAAAGTCATTTCCTTTGAGCATTTGTATAGATGTTCAGTCAGAAAACATGCTAATGTTATAAATATAGGTCCTTTTGTTCTCAAAGGACTCTCCTTAACGTCAATGGAGAAGATTCAATCTCTAATCTAAGTAACCTTCCTTAGAAACATACAAACAACACAGCTTTTTTATGTAAGGAAGAAATTCTATATGAAGAGTATTTAGCAAAAACATAATAATAAAAAAAAAAATTATCACATTTTTTATTGTGTTATCACGTTTTTTTATTTTATTTTCTTTGTTAGCTGTATTTTTAGTTATTATTATTAAACCAAAAGAACACAACAGCAGTTTGATTTATTTAAATTAAAATGCAAGATAAAAACATGATTTTTAAAAATTTAAATACAGAGTTATCTGTTTTATAACTCACATATTCATATATCTATTTCTGTTTGCAGGCAAATTGTGGAAAACACACAATGTACTCCTTGCATCATAAAAACAATGGCTTCTACACTAATCTTTCTTATTTTGTTTCTCAATCCGTATCCAAAACAGATGGTGGATCAGCACTGATGAGATGTCTACAGGCATGTTCTTCAAAGGGTTCCAGAGGCAGATCACAGGAATCAGAAACACACTTAGACTCAACTCAACAAGTCCTTTACACAGTCTTACATGGCTGCTTAAATTGAACTGGAAATTAAGCGCTTGCGTCTGGATAGAGGAGAACTGTTCCCCAACTGAGCCTGGTTTCTCCCAAGGTTTTATTTCTCCATTCTGTCACAGAATGACTTTTGGTTCCTTGATGTTGTCGCCTCTGGCTTGCTTATTTGGGGACACTTAATTTCTAGCGATTATCATCGATTTGATTACAAAGATTGAAACTTAGATATTGAAACTTAGCTGATCTAGGCAACAGCGTCTCTGAATTCAATAATGAGATGCCCTTAGCTGAAAAGTGAGTGTTTAATCTTATCATTATACATTACTGACATTGTATTCTCCAATTTAATACAGTTCAGTGCTTTGACACAATATACATTGTTAAAGGCACTATATAAATAAAGGTGATTGTTAGATTGATTGATTGAAAAGCATGCTTTGGCCACAGTGTGTCTAGCAAGCTAGGCCACCCTCTGAATCAGGTTGACGTCAGCAAATGCAGGTGATGAATCAAACCAAAGGTGCCAGAGCCAGAGTAGGCGGCCTCAGAAGGAAATAGATATAGCACCTCTCACAATTATTTTCTCACACATTTTTTGCAGGTCGTGGATGCTTCCTTGTTGGCAGGAAGTGCATCAACGTGACCTTTTAGTTAGTGGTTTGCTGTAGCAATTCTGGAGTGAAAGCCCTGCATTAACTTGCCCCTGTAATTTCTGAATTAAGTTTTGTTGCTTAATTTAAAATGGAAAGACTGAGAATAAAAAATATAAAGGGGGAACTGACCCTGATAGTTTTTACAATTAGTTGCTAGTTTAACAATTTCTTGACTATCATATACACATGTACAGTCTCCTACATTTCTCCTACTTATAACTACTTATGGTAAAAGTAGGACGACAAATCAAATCAAAATCACAATTCAACCATTTGGCGTGATTCTTCTTCATCAGTCAGGAACCTAGGCGTGCTGTTTGATAGTAAAATCTGATTTGAAAACCATGTTTCTAGCATCTGTAAAACTGTGTTTTTTTTTAAATCATTTCTAATTTTCAACCTATGCTGTCAATTTTTTGTAAAGCTTTACATGGACAGACTATTGTAATGCTTTATTGAGTGGTTATTCTGCATGCTTGACAGTTGGTCCAAAATGCAGCAGCTAGTCCTTACTAGAACCTGGAAGTATGACTATATCAGCCCATTTCTATTAACACTGCACCGTATCAAACATTGTATTGATTTTAAAATCTTGTTAATTACTTATAAAGCACTGAATGGCTTAACTCCTCTGGATTTAAGCAATCTCTTGTCACATTACAGTCCTCCACATCCACTGCATTCTCAAAACTCTGGCCATTTGATAATACCTAGAATATCAAAATCAAACGTAGGCGGCAGATCCTTTTAAGCATATTAGTGTGTTATGTGTAAGTCAGGTTAAAGAGAAGTGTTGTCAATCTTAGATTTAAACTTGTCTGCCTAAATATACACCCAAACTCTGGAACAATTTACACACTCTTGTCAGTTTAAATCTAAGATTGACGACACTTCTCTTTATCCTGACTTATACATAACACACTAATATGCTTCTATTATTCAAATCTGTTTGTTTCTGATTATTAGGCTGCACTAATTAGATTAACCATAAACACTCCCAATATCCAAATCAGATGGTTGGTAAGCACCAAGAGATAACTACTACTAGATAACTATCTACGGCCCTAATCATCACCGACACCTGTCATTATACATTACAGGTACTGGTTTGTTTAGTAACTCACTGAGTATATATATATATATATATATATATATATATATATATATATATATATATATATATATAAATATATATATATATATATATATATATATATATATATATATATATATATATATATATATAAATATATATAGTACTCTCTAGTATATATACTCTCTAGTATATATATATATATATATATATATATATATATATATATATATATATATATATATATATATATATATATATATATATATATATATATATATATATATATATATATATATATATATATATATATATATATATATATATACTAGAGAGGCAAGGAGCTCAATCTCTGTTAAGAAATATGCAGTAAGGCACATAAAAATGGTGTTGCACAAAAAAGTGCACAGAGACCAGGTTGGGTTATTGGCTTGTTGATCATAGGGAAACCAATTTAGTGTTATATATCAGCGAGTCTTTGGGGTGCTATATAGCACCATCTTTAAAAATATAGGTGCTATATAGCAATTAAAGTTGTTTCCCTATGATTACCAGCCAATGAAACACTTTTAGTGCCATTTACCATCATTTTTAGAGTGTTTTGTGAGATCATTTGAACACAACATATTATGCAGTGATGAAGTGTCAATGACAAACAAAATTTACCAAAATAACACTGCCGTGTGTATTGCTTACTTCTACACCAGGATCTACACAATTAACAAGCTTTAAAATTACTTAAGTGACTTCAGATGATGTTTAATTGCATCCTCTGGAATGCATATCATATTATTATCCACAATGGTTGTACAGAATGGCAGTGTGCATGGACAAAGTAGCAGCCATGAAGGGGGACATTTTAGAGTATGCTCAGGAGAAAGTGTCTTTTTCTGTGCTTGGACAAAGACTCTGTGTGGTCACGACACACTACTTGAAGTCTCTGTGGTGAGGTGGGGCTTCATAGGTGGGTCTGGTCCAAATGTTAGCTAGAGTAAGGCTATGGTACAGTGGACGAGTGTAACCTAACAGATGTCTGCCTCTAGGGTGTTATTACAGCCAGGCTGCAAGAGAACTTATTTGAGTGCTAACAGTCATGTAACTTTGAACCATGGGTGGTTGGACTGAAAGGGTTTATTAATATTTACAGTTTAGGTTGAGCGTGTTAATAACTAATCAACTAATTTGTATAAACATGAAAATTTGGGATGTTTTGGCAGCATTTCTTCCCATTCTTGCTGAAATTGCATACTATGATTATGCTGAAGAAAATGCTAGTGGTATCAAGAGTGATGATCCCTGACATGTGTTCACTTTAAATGCAAGTTAACAATTCATAAACTTCATTTGAGGTCATGCAAGTTTGAACTGTGAGTGGTTGGCCTGCAAGGCTTTATATGGAGAACATTTTTAACTGTGAACTCTATTAGATATTCAACTCATGCAACAAATATGAAGCTAATAATGTTTCTTCACACTGCATAATCTTTAATTCATTCAGTAAAATGTAGGTCTCTTTAAAGGTGATATAAAGCATGTCAGCACTACAATAGACGAACGATGATCATAGGTAAAATAAATGTGTTGTTGCGCAAATAAATGACTAATGCTGAGTTGCTTAAGTCTGTCATGCCACTATATGTGTAAAGAGGAAAAAAGACCTAATTACTCAATGCTTGGTTTGCATTGAATACGTCCATCTTCTTTGTGAAATCATACCAGATGCCTTGTGTATGAATTTACAGGCCACATCCAACTGACAGTTACATATGAAAATCATGACACACTTTATGGTAGAGGAATTTGAAATATTTTGCAAAATTGAAATGAGGGCACAGAAAGTGTACTTGAAGAAATGGTTAATATGATTACATACGGTACATATATATATATATATATATATATATATATATATATATATATATATATATATAATTGCAAAAAAATCCCTATTACAGTAAATGTCTCAGATTTGTTTGAGTTATATTTTACCCTAAAATCAAACTAATGAATTAAATAATTATGTTTTGTTTATGAAGCTTATAAATAAAATTAAGATTTTTTTTTAAGATAAAAGATAATATTCTGAAAAAAGTGAGTGGCCTAAACAGTTGCTTTTCCACATTGAAAAAATACAACAACAACAACAACAAAAACTATGGAAGTAAGTGGGGGCCAGAAACCCACATTTTTGCAGCAAACACTTTTTTTGTATTTTCCTTTCTTTATTTTTAATGTAAGATAGGCAGGTTCAGAGGGAATAGCAATATCAAGCTAGCTTTGAAAGTATAAGATCCCAAACATTACAGTACAAAGCGCATAATATAAAATAAAAATACCTTCTGTTCTCACTTGGTTACAATAGCAATCACAATTTTTTTTCTATAGCACTTGATTCAACACAAAGCAGCTTCACAGACATAAACAGGAAATTAGCAGAATCAATTAAGGAAACCCAGCTATGAAGACAATTCAGATTCTGCCATGCAACAATTCTAAAAGGCAATAGTGTCAATGCTTAGCTCAAGTCAGTTCAGATGAACAGTTTAAGGTTAATCATTCATTTATAGAAAGGTATACAGTAGGCAGCAATGTTATTATTCAGATTGAGTCATTTCAGTTAATTTCAGATTTAATTCAGTTAAAAAAAGCAGTGTGATCCTAATAGAGGTACTTCACACATCCATTAAGAGGAAAAAGGAAGAATTGTAATCTGAAACCTGAAGGTAGAAGGCAACTGGCTTATCAGATGAACGTCCATGATAAAACTGTTTGGTAATAATTTACTTAAAGCCTTTATGTATAATGCATTGTAAAAATTATTTTAGTACATTAATTATGCATTGTACATTTTCATCAATAATTGTAACTACGGTCAATACATTATAACACTAAAACAAACTAACTAAAACAAAAGCTATTATAAGTTCAAGTAATACAAAATATAAAAGATACTGCTAAAAACAAACTAAAACTAAAAAGTTAAAACACAACAAAAATCTAACAATAAAAGCTAATTAAAAATATTGTTAAATATGAGTAGTATCATTATCTATTAATATTATATAATGATACAAAAATAACAGACTTCATTAAAAAAAAAAATATTACAGCAGGGAATATAACTATTAATTATGAATGCGCAGGTATATGAGACCTATGAGAATTAAAAGGTTTAGTGTATGAAACACAGTGATTTGTAGTAAAATAAGCAGCACAAGCGGTTCTGGTTCAGATCAAGTAAAAACGTGTGTGGATCAGAGGCCAGATCTAATTGCATGTTGAATTCAATCCCTCTTGGCTTCCATGAGGCATCAGCCAAAAGTCCTATCATGCAGATTCCACTTCAACTGCTGTAACATTCCAACGGTTCCTTGTGGGAGACGAGGAATGTAGAAGAGGAAAGAGCTTAAGAAAGAGAAGGATAAAAGGAAGGTTTGGGAGGTGAATTAGAGAAAACAGGAGAACAGGAAGAGGCCACTCATGTGGCTGTCAGAGTCAGCACTCTCTCCTTCAGTGATGACATCATCAGTGTGCTGCCTTGACTTCATTCAAAGTAATGAGTTCAAAATAGAGGAGAACTGATTGTCATTTTTATATAATAATATATAACTATTTTTATTAAATTATATTATTACATACTATATTTTACGTCTACTATAGTATTTACACAAATTATTATTTTATTTTACAATATATAATTGGTGAGAAATGATTACAAGTGCCATTATACTATTATAAAATCTGATAATTTTAATAATAATAATAATAATAATAATAATAATAAAATAATATTTATTTGTTGAATAAACACTTATTATTTATTGAATTAATAATACATATATACATAATATTTATGAATATGATAATAATAGTAATAATAATTAACATTCTTAAAATGTTTACAATAAAAAAATAATACAATATTATGTATTTATTTATTTATTTATTATTTCACTAGAAGTCTCAGACTTTTGTGTCTTTGAAACTCCTTTTTACTTTTTGATTACAGACTTTATATATATATGTACATACTGTAAATATTTGGAATATTAGCAAAAAGCATTTTGAACTTGTTTTGGATTGTTATTTTGGAACTTATTTTTATTCAGCATTTAGTGCAAATTACATTCACTATAATACGAACATCTACACTACAGACACACATTCCACTGAGAGGTTGATCCAGCTTTTCACTCCAAGTTTTGTATGAGTCACAGAAACCCCAGCGCCTTTGACAGGAAGAGACTGACGCATGGAAATATTGGTCACCAAAACATCAACAACATGGAGCGAACAAGCAGAAGCAAAACAAAACAGAGGGAAGAGGCTTAAAACTCCCGCCACTTGTTTTTTTCACTCTACTGTGCTGTATTCAACCTCAGTGAGTCGGCAGTCCAACAACGACATGAATGATTCATTGAAACAAAATGAGCACACATGTGGGCACACGTTTAATCTGCCCAAATGGCTCGTCCTCAACCCAGGAATTCACTATCACAAAAACAGCCGCCACACACACACAGCTCAAAAGAACCAGCGAAAACAGGTTACCGTCACAGGGCAGGGCCTATGAATTTTTTTCAACAAATCTTTTTTTTTTATTCACCCTTTTTCTGCTTCCGTTATCAAAGTTAATCAAAAAGTATGTCTAATTAATTGACACAATGAAAATTTCATTTAACAATCTTTTTGTCAAATGTTTTTTTTTCTTTAAAAACATTTTAACGACCAATTAATTTTTTTTTCCGTTTAAATGTTCTTTTTTTCTTCATTTTAATGGTTTAGATACTAAATAAATAATCATTTAATCAATAATCAAGTCAAGAGTCTACTAATTTTAATTTTTCTAGATTCATCAATACAACATTCATCAAAAACTGGTGATGAACAAATGAAGGCATAAAACATTAAAACATGTGGACAATTTATGAAAATGTAATCATTTTATTTTTTTACTTTTTGGCAAAAGGCTGAAGATGATGATCATTATTAAGGTGTCCTTGTGACATATGTTACATGTATTTACTATTATAATAACAATTAATTATGCATAATTACATGGAAGTAATCCTAAACCAAACCCTAATTCTAACCCTAAGCAGACAGTAAATACTCAGTACTTAAATGTATGATTACAGTGTAATAAGGGACACCTTAAAATAAAGTAATCTTTATTTCTCTGCAATCTTTTTTTCTTTCACAATTTCTTCAAGCAAACATTTGTTTTGATAAGACTTCACAGTAAATTAGCATTTTTATATTTACATACACTTGTCCATATCACAATCTGACAGACCTTGTTTCTTATTAATTCATCAAAAATTACGTGAATTTCATGACATTCCAAAATATGAATGGCATTTCATGAGTACATTCTGATTTTGTCCCGTTTATAATCATAGAGCTAGATAGAGATAAAACAAGTTACACAAATTGAAAAAAAAGGCAGAAAGGCGCAAAAATATTTAAATTATGTTAAATGAAATCCCACAGTGTATGCCTGATAAAACTAAAATGTTAACATCTTCAAACTCTCTATCAATGTTGATACAAAATAAAGATTATGTACTTGATATGCTTTTACCACGGAAGTGGGTCAGCGTTTGAATATTGTGTGTTAAGCCTGTGTGTGTGAGAGTGTGTATGTGTGAGCATGAGGCAGTCACTCTGTGTCTATGTGTCATAATAGTGGGCCAGTCTGACAGGCACCACGTATAATCGCTTTAGGGCAGAAGTTGCACAACAGTGGAGAGGGTAATGCCTGCGGTTTGGGGCCTCGGCAGCCGGCGGGCTCATAAAAGTGACGGCTACAATATACTTGCACACAAACTCTGACATGAAGGCACATATTTCTTTCTCTCTCTTTTCACTTCCATGCCGAAAAATTACCCAAAAAGGGGCAAAGTGTAGCTTGCTGAGTGGTGGCCCCTGTGATCAATTTGGGTGGTCCCGTCCATCGCTCTTATCATCCTGACTCCCTCATTTGTCACTCAGCAACAGATGAACCTTTTCTTTCTAACAGGAAATGTGACGTGACAGGTTCAATCTTCTTCCGAAGGAGTGCTGCCTAATAACAAACATCGTTTCTGCTGGCAAAGTGCACAAAGTGATTTTCATTTCATCAGAACTCGGCTCTCCACACCTATACACCAATTATATTTCCATAATATTGTGCTGACCTACATACACATAAAAGTGCCTGTATACAAGGTCGAAAAGCGTACCAACATTTGTTTTCAGTGTCACACAATCCTGTTAGCAATGTTGTGACAGTTATGCTATTTTTGTGGAAACTAACATATTTCTTCATGACCAAAAAGAAGCCATTAATTTGGATTTTTCTGCAACAGTGCAAAAGCTTTTCAATCATTTCAATCATTTTTATTTATATAGCGCTTTTAACAACACAGGTTGCATCAAAGCACTTTTATTGTCTTATTCTCAAAGTTTTACTTTCAACAAAAATGACGGCTGTCAAATGAACACATTCATTTGGTGTGATTAAAAAAAACTAAATATGTTTAATGTAACTTGCTCTAGCTCAGACCCGAATGTCATCTTAGGCAATGTTCACTAGTCATTAGTCAACTTTAATCATTAGTGCTTAATTCTGTTTTATTTCTGAAGTATGATTTTTGTATTGCTCTTCACATGATTATTTTAAATGTGGTCAATATTAGATTTCAGTCTGAGGGAAATAACAGTCCTGAACTGACCAGCATGTAGGAAGGAAAAAAATTACTGTTTTCAACTATTGTCAAGTATTACTGACAATATTATCAATGAAAATAGTTCCAAACAAAGCTACACACAACAACACACAGCATTACAGAATGAATATGTTTTTTGAATTACAATTTCAACAAATGGTGACCTCAGGAGAAAATTGTGAATGTTAATGATATATATGTTGTTTCCATCACATGAAGTGCCCTTTAATGAGAGTACCAATTTACAGTGAAGAGAGAGTAGATGAGTTTCTTATACTGGTGCTGTGCTCACCTACTGCTATCATACCAAAAAACATTGTGACTCATTCTGACTCAATACACATGACTCTTTGGTTTTAAATGGTCCAGTATGTCTACCCTTAGCATCAGATGGGCTCTTAAATCTTGCAAAGAGAAGGAAAAACAAACAGTTGGTGCAAATTCCTTCAGTTGGATTTTACTGTGCCAAATTTCCAGAATATCTCTGACCTGTAGGTAAATATTATTTGATTGAAGTCACGCAACCATGCTGTAACATTGTAGAAAGAGCTGCAAGTGGAAAACAAAACTTTAAGACAGTTGCTCCCTAAATACTGACTTGCATGGTAACAGCCAGGTCAGACAATCTTTTTTATATATTCATAGATAGTAACATTGGAAAGTTCAACTATATGTTGATTGCTGGACTAGAAATGCCCCTGGTTCACATTTCAGAAATCTGGTCACCTTATAATAGCCCAAGGCTCCAAACATCTACATCACATCTGAAACATATAATCAGTGGTAAAACTGTTCGACATGTATGTCCAAATATTTGCCAACCTTCTTCTTGTAAATACAAGAAGATGGTTCTTGGAGGATGTGTTTTGGAGTTGGGGGAGCATGTTGCAACCCAAACAGCCATTCTGCCAACATGCAGCTCTGTGGCCTGTTACCTCATGCAATCCCGACCCTGTTAAACTGAATCATGAGGATGTGATGTTCTGTCCCTGGGCTGCGGCCAGCGGTCCGTCGAGATATCAGCGTGTTCTGACCACAGCAAGGCCAGTTACGACAGCCTGTCACCCTGCCCAGACAGGCAGATGGGCACAGGAGGGTGTTGGGAGAGGCATGCTAACCCCTGTTGGCTCTGTCGAGCCCCAAAATACTTCCCACTTCACCTCGTCCACAGTTTAGATGCAGCAGATGGTTTTAAAGGTCTGCTGCAGACTTGCCGGAACTGTCCTACTTGGAAGGTTTTACCACTGCGCACTCTTACATCATAGGTGAGGGACCTCAGATCGCTATGTAACAGTGCTGAAAATACACTGCCTTGCCTAAGCTCATTGTTGATAAACAAAATAAGAACAACTGTTAGTAAACTCTTAGATAAGTTCAGCATTGGACAATTTTGCTTAAAAGGTGTCTTCTTTTGCAAATTTTGTAGACATTCAGAACAAATACTGTAATAACAATAAATGGCTTAAGTGTGATTTCTTTGGAAACTGTACTGCCAAGCACTTGCGGGATAGCAGAAATCTGCAGTACATATTTTCAGTGCTTGCAAATGTGTCCCTTGGATCCCACGGTACTTAAAGAATATAAAACATTGCTCTTGTTAATTCCTTTTTCTCTATTAGTGGTATGTTTAGTCTGGAGAAGGGCGCAACATAAATCTCTGCTTCTTGTCTCTGGTTCTCCTGCATTCTCTAAGGTCAAAAAGGTACACAGAGTAGTGAAAAAAATACGGGGATAGGATGGTAATCTTGACTTCCATGCAAATAATATGTGCCAAAAGTCTTTTTTTATGTCTGCAAGGGTATCCAATCCACTATCTAGTTTTGTTGAAATCCTAATTTAACATACCTTAACTGGCTAATCAATGTTGGCTCTAAACTCTACAGGACCTCCAGAAGCAGGATTGGATGTTTTAGTCTACTGTATTTCTATTTATTCCAGCACATCATTCCAAACCTGTAGGCTTTCTTCTTTCTGTTCCTATTTTTTTTATTCCTTATCTCCTGAGCCATTGCACAAAGGAACTAAATATATCTAAAACAATAAATCAGTGCAAAATAGTTTTAACAAAGTTTATATGTAGTTTACACCACTGTTATGCTACATTTACACTAGTGCATGTTTGAAAATGTACATAGCTCAGATAGTATCATCATTTCTATCAATGTTCCACAGATTTACTGATAAATTAGCAGCTTTAAGCTGTCTACCTGTATGTTGTATTTTCTCTTCCACAATTGCAAGTCTGACTCAGAGGTAATAACATTTTTCAACAACATTATGGAATTACGGCCATCAATGGTGGATTGAAGTGAGCTTTGAGTAAATGCAGAATATAAATCTTATTTATTGTCTTATGTCGCATAATGCCACAGTGTGAATGAATGGTCGCGTAGTAGCCTATAAACTACTTAATTTTTACTTTTAATTTTTTCTGAAAAGCAGTGGAAATGCCAGTATGGACGAGAATCATTTTCATTTTAAAACAAAAAATCCTTGTTGATCCTGGAACAAAATTCCAATCAACCAATCAGCATTGAGGGGTAATATTTCAGGAAATATCTGTTTTAGGCTTATGATCAGGGTTAGATGCTTCTTCACCCTTGTTAATTAACTATCATTTCCCATTGATTTTAGGAAAAAGTTTTGGGTATGGTTAGGTTTAGGGGTAGGGATTAGGATAAGTGTGTATTTTTGGACAGTAATGTTCATCATCCAGGATAAACAAAAATGTTGATCCAAGATCTTCCTTGGCAAAATCACGTCGACCCAAACACTTCCTGTTTGGGCTGTGGAGTCGATTGCACCACTCGGGCCATTAAGCTGTGCCTATGACAAGTCAGCCTGGAGCAAACTCTTTAATGCCAGGATGTTTTTTCAAAATAGAATATTTTTCTGACTGTATGTCATATGGACATCAATAATCAAATTAAGCTAATTAAGTAGTCATAACCTTTTTGGGAGAACTCTTTAAAGCAGGGATGTCTAAATACTTCTCTTGAAGCAAAGGACCAGCATTATCCTGCAGAGTTTTGCTGGCCACCTCTAATTAAACACACCTGAAACAGATAATCAGGGTCTTCAAGATTACTAGAAGACTTAAGCAAGTGTTGGGACAATATGGAGTTAAACTTTGCAGAACACTGGTCCCGCAGTAGCAAGATTGGATAGCCCTGATTTAAAGAGTCTGAAGTCCCTGTTGAAAAACATGCTGGTTAGCGATGTTATGAAACTGGGATGCTGGTCCTTTACTGGTTCCCACTGGTCTTTGGTGGTTTATGCTGGTCCTTTTGCTGGTTTTTGCAGGTCTGTTGCCAGCACAACACCAGCATAAACCAGCAAAGAACCATCTTAATCCAGCATCCCAGCTTTAACCAGCATATGCTGTTTTTAGCAGGGGAAAACCAAACAAGCCTTTTAAACTAAACGTTCCTTTAAAATACACAACATTATGACACTGGTTTTTCATACACGACACCTTCACTCATGTATGCCCTTTCAGCTGCATATGGCTACTGCTTGTATGCCAGGAATAGTGATTCAGCACATAAAACATTCACCATAACAGGGTCTAGACTGAAAGAAAGGATAGCGATACCTCAAGCTGACAGGAGGAAGGGAAAGGTTAAAAGAGGTTTATTGCAAGACTAAAGGCCTGGGATGGAATGTGCTCCAAAATTACATGTCCACCGGCCCTTTTATTTTAGTTTGTTAGGTCTACATTTGGAAATGCAGGTCACATTAGTGCACAAGAGAGGCAGAGCCACCCTGTCTCACTCACTCTCCACTGAAGGAGTTCCACTGACTAACAAGTGGCACCAGACTTTGGCCTGAAGCTCTCGGATTCCAGTAAACGTTTCATTATGCAACCTTTAATGAGTGTCGCCTTATCTGAACTCAAGCGAAAGCGCGCGTCAGGCAGCCAGAGCCTGAGGGGATGACTGAGGAGTGCTCTATCCGTCGCTTTGGCCTAACACAGCTTTTACAGTTAAAAAATAACAGCCAAAGACCCAGTTTATGCAGAGTCATATTTGATTATGTGTAGCAACTCATACGTAAGTACAAGAGACAGCTGGAAGAAAGGCTGTTGCCAGGATGCAAGATGAGGGAAAGGGTGAGAACGGAGGGGAGGTCAGGGATTTTGGATGAATACAAGTATCCTACAAGTACAAGGGCTGACTGCACTGTCCCAGCAGGAGCTTCACAAGCAAGACACAGATTTCCTTCAGCCAAAAAATGTGATTCTTGGAATGATGTTACATCTAATGTTCTCAGCTCTTCAAGGAATTAACTGCTCTTACTCACAGTAATGGAGCAGAAGGCAATGTGAGCATTACAGAGATCACTCAAAGAAGTCTATCTTAAAAAGGTATCTTAAAAATGGCATTAAATAAATATTCAGTATTTATGCACTTGTGCAACATAAATGTTTATTTATGACTCATTTGTGTGTTTATTATTAACTAAATTTGATTAATTGATTATTAAATAAACTTGTTTTTGGTTTTGGTTTTTCACTAACTGAAAAGTTTAACAGTTTCGTACAAAAGAAAAACATTTTTCTGCATCAGTTATATAAAGAATATGCAGTGTCAGTGGAACCTGCAAATTTTCTTACAGATTATCTTCATTGGGCAAACAGCTGCACAACACATTAACTTAGTAGTAACACACTGATATCAACCCAATGTTTGACCAAAATGTTACTTAATTTATACAAGATAATAATAATAATTTACATTGAATAAAAATAAAAGTCCAGTCAGACTTAATACTAAATATAGGTTAGCTTAATTTACAATGCATTTTTTTCTTTGTTATTATAATTCTAAGTATAATTCTTAGTGCTGTCAAATGAGTAATTGTGATTAATCTCATCCAAAGATTTTTTTTTGTTTATGCAATATGTGAGTGTTTACTGTGTATATGTATATGTATATATTTAATGTATATTTAAGAAAA